>NW_028134933.1:0-103548 GCF_964662115.1 Mustela nivalis | reverse complement strand
CCACCTTCTTCGAGAGGTCACAAGAGGAGCCATCTCAAGGTGACATAAAATGCTGTGTATGCACCTGAGCTCAGTTTAGTGACCACCTGTCACCTCCTCATGTGCCGCTGATCCCTGGCTGTCCTGTCTGACCTGGGAACGTGGGAACGTGTGCTCTTCCCTATTTGTTACCAGTGCTGTGAGGCAGGTGTCACTTGCCTGGGTTTACAGGGAAGGGAATAAAGAGTGGGGACGAATCTCAACGGTGGCATTTGTGTGACTCCAGAGCCTCTGCTTTTCTCTTGTCTATACTGTCTCCTTAACCAGGCTCAAAATCAAAATTGGTTTCCTTCCATTATTGTGATGTCATCATCGGTCTAGAAATACCAATTCATTTTAATTCAACACGTTTTATACTGATGGCAATTAAAGTCATGAACGGTTTTCCCTCCCTCTCTTATTTCATTTCCATGGCTTTCCAGTTCTGTTTCATGAATATCCCATTACCTTCCACAATCTCCGTCATCCCAGTCCAGACCTTTGTTGCCTTTTGTTCGAGGGTAGTGGGCTCTCCCCACCTGGTCCCCCAGCTCCACCTGTCCCTCTTCATTGCAGCCCTCAGGTGTCCCACCTGCCCAGAGCTCTTCAGCCTTCCTGAGTCGCTCGTGGCTTCTCATCGCCCACAGAAGAGCATCCAGTCTTCCTGGCGTAACCTGTGACCATTGGTGCTTGAGTCCTAGTGGTTCTCCGCTGTAGAACTTTCTACTGTGGAACTTTCCCCCATACCACTATGGTTCCTGGCCAGACAGGAGCACTTGACCTTCCCTAACACACCTGGTACAGATCCCTGACTTCACCTTCGTTCAGTTTATGGTTTTTTGACTTTTTATAATAGTGCAGAAGTGATATGCATTTAGTTTGGATCTTTTCCCAGGCTGGCGATCTACAGTAGGGTCCTCTTTTGTAATGCTGGGCAGGGACAGCGAGCACAGCCCCCAGGCAAACCACGTGATCACGAGGGTCAGCAACCAACACACTTGAACCGTCCTGTTCTGGCTTTCAGTGCAGTGTTCAGTAAGTTACATGAGATACCAGACACTTTATTGTGAAATAGGCTTTGTGTTAGAGGATTTTGCCCAACTGTGCAATACTGTAAGTGTTCTCAAGACATTTAAGTTTGGCGGGGCTAAGCTCTGATGTTCAGTCGCTTAGGTGCTTTCCATGCATTTTCAACTAAAGAGATTTCCAGCTGAACAATGGGTTTATTAGAAGCCGAGGCCGTCATAAGCCGAGGAACATCTGTCTATACTGTGCGCCTCTGTGTTTTCCTTCATTGCTTCCTGTCTCTTATTCCTTTGTCTTTCTGTTGATCTGTCACTCCACGTGAAGCTCCAGTCAAATACAACTTCTTTTTTTTTTAGGTTATTTATTTATTTACTTATTAGAGAAAGCATAAGCAGAGGGGGAGGCAAAGAGTGAAGCAGGCTCCCCACTGAGCAGGGAGCTCGATGTGGGACTCAATCCCAGGACCCTGAGATCATGACCTGAGCCACCCAGGCGCCCCCAGGCTATGGTTATTTCAAGAAAAAGTCCTATTTGTGAATTCTTCATCTAGTGAAGATGAATTAAAATCAGAAAGTCAACTCTGCCACCTTTAAAAACCCAGGAACAGAAAAAAATTCCACGAGCAGGTATAACCCTATCCACAATAAATCACTTTCAATCCAGTCCTGAAAACTAATACAGAGTAGGAAGAAAGCATTACAGAAAAATTTTGTTTTCATTAATCAAGCTGGAAAATAACGGGCCTTACATGAATGCCCTTTAGGAAGACAGTTCTTATAGTTTTATGTTGATGGAAACTCACATTACATTCGAAATGCATGTTAAAACCATGACTGTAGATTAACTACCACTTTCAGTCGTCAGAAGATGAAAAATGGTCAAGAGTCACCCAAACTGAATCCTGGTTCCTCCTGGAAAATGTGTTCCTAAATATTTTCCCCCTGAACTACTGTGCTCTTTCTGTATCTTACACAGCAGACACTGCGATGCACAAACACATCCAGAAGGCCTTTGAGGGCTGACAGCCTGCTGGAACAATGAGGAATTCACCTGGGTTTCTGCCTTTCTGCCGGGCCCAGAAAGTTCTGGGTAACCCAGGTGACGTGTCATGAGAATACATGTGTAGCTCACACCATATGTATTATCTCCTCAGGGTAGACACCAAAATCCATGTTCGTATATGAAAATCCGAGATGCGTACAGAAATCAAGAGTGATTCTGTCATCTTGAAAGAAAAACACACTGTTGCGCTGCCACATGCCTCGTTTCTTCTTGAGTGACTGCAGGAAGTAGCGATTGCAGTCAGAAATCTCAGAAAGAAAAATTAGAGTAAGGGCAACACCTGAAGTTTATTCCTGAAAATACTTGGAGAACGACTGTGACCAATAAACCAGGGCTTAGTTCATGAGACTATGTCAATGAGCTTATACCATCCCATGTCCTGGTCAAACCCTCATGTCTGGGAGATGGAGGGATGTCTTCATCTTCCAGAGCTACTCTTAGGGAAAAAGGTGGAGACCATACTGACTGAGTCCCTATTTCAGCAGGAGAGCCAAAAACACCTTGCCCCTCCATAATCCCAAATGAAAATAAACATCTCGGGGCGCCTGGGTGGTTTAAGCTTCTGCCTTTGGCTGGGATCAAGCCCCACGTCGGGCTCTTTGCTCAGCAGGGAGCCCACTTCCCTCCTTCTCTCTCTGCCTGCCTCTCTGCCTACTTGTGATCTCTGTCTGTCAAATAAATAAAATAAATAAAATCTTTAAAAAAGAAAAGAAAAGAAACATCTCATTTTACTAGTGTGCAGCAGTGACTATGCAGGAGAAATTATTATTATTTTATTATTAGATGATATATTATTATTATTATTATTATTATTGTACTCAATTGTTAACCTTTTGAATTCGGACACCTAAAATTTTTAATAAAATATGAAGGCCTTTTTTTTTTAAGATTTTATTTATTTGAAAGACAGAGATCACAAGTAGGCAGAGAGGCAGGCAGAGAGGGGGAAGCAGGCTCCCCACTGAACAGAGAATCCGATGCAGGACTTGATCCCAGGACCCTGGGATCATGACCTGGGCTGAAGGCAAGAGGCTTTAGCCCACTGAGCCACCCAGGCGCCCCATGAAGGCTTTTTTTGTTGTTGTTGTTTTTTTAAAGATTTTACCTATTTATTTGACAGAGAGATCACAAGTAGGCAGAGAGGCAGGCAGAGAGAGAGAGAGAGGAGGAAGCAGGCTCCCCACTGAGCAGAGAGCCTGACATGGGACTTGATCCCAGGACCCTGGGATCATGACCTGGGCTGAAGGCAAGAGGCTTTAACCCACTGAGCCACCCAGGCGCCCCATGAAGGCTTTTTTTAAAGAACAAAAACTTCAGACTATATCTTTATCCTATCAGTTCCCACTACAACTGGCTTCTGTCTTGGCCAACATTTAGCCATTCAGATAAAGTCCGTATTTAGTGCTTCGTGTGTATGCATGCGTAAAATAAGCGGACAGTCATAAATCTTTAAGATTGTGTATAATAACTGTGAAATAAGGATTCTTGATACACAAGGTCTCGTCTGGGGAAAACAGCTGGAGAACAGTATGCAGTTTTCAAATGACGAAGGGGAAATATGCATTCGGTTATGAAAAAGGGAAGGAGAACAAGACCAAATATTAATAAAAGGGAAAAAAGCTTTTTCTGCCATCTTTCCGTGCTGCAGTAACAGTGTGAACAAATGTCCCACAGATGCCCTCAAGAACATTAACACTGCTGAAAGGGGGGGCGAAGGCCAGGTTCTTAGGAGGCCCTGCACCAAAGTCATCGTCCCGTTTCCTCACTGTGATGACGAAGCATGAGTACATTGGCAAATTTGAAATTATTGATGACCACAGAGCTGGGAAAACTGCTGTGTACCTCACGGGCAAGTTAAACAAGTGTGGCATGACCAGCCCTAGACTTGTATAACTGAAAGATCTAGAAAAGTGGCAGAATATTTCCATCCCCTCAGTTTGGTTTCACTGCATGGAAAAATTCTTCTGGCATCATGCACCATGAAGAAGGAAGAATCCAGGCAGGAGGGAAAATCCTGGGATTCCTTTTTCCTAGAAATATAATATACATGGCACGTGAAATGCCTCAATGGGAAAAAAAAAAAAAGGAAAATAAATTACAGTCAACTAATGTTTGACAAGGGTGCCAAACAATTCAATGGGGGTAAGAACAGTATTTTACTCCCAAGCAGCCACATGCAAATAATGAAACAGGTGTCCTGCCTCACACCATACAGAGAAAATAACCCAAAATGCATCAAAGACATAAATGTAAGCATTAAAATGATAAAGTTCGGGATGCCTGGGTAGCTCAGTTGGTTGGACGGCTGCCTTCTGCTCAGGTCATGATCCCGGAGTTTCAGGATTGAGTCCTGCATCAGGCTCCAAGCTCCACAGGGAGTCTGCTTCTCCCTCTGACCTTCTCCTTGCTCATGCTCTCTCTCATTGTCTCTTTCTCAAATAAATAAAATCTTTTAAAAAATAAAAATAAAGTAAAATGATAAAGTTTTCAGAAGAAAACACAAAGGTAAATGTTAGTGGTCTTGAATCTAACAACGGCTCCTCGGCCAAACACCAAAGTACAAGCAACTTAAAAAAAATAATAAACAAATAAATGGGACTCAACCAAAATATCCCAGTTTTGTGCTTCCAAGGACCCCATTGACAAAGTCAAAAGACAAGCCACTAAATGGGAGAAAATATTTGCAGGTCATATATAAGGAACATGCATTCAGACTGTGTGAAGAATTCTTACAACTCAAATAAAAAGACAACCAAGTTAAGAAATGAGCAAAGAGGGGCGCCTGGGTGGCTCAGCGGGTTAAGCTGCTGCCTTCCGTTCAGGTCTTGAACTCGGAGTCCTGGGATCGAGCCCCGTTCTTTCTGCTCAGCAGGGAGCCTGCTTCTTCCTCTCTCTCTGCCTGCCTCTCTGCCTGCTTGTGATCTCTCTCAATAAATCTCTCTCAAATAAATAAAATCTCTTAAAAAATGAGCAAAGAACTTGAATATACATTTCTCTAATATTCAAATGTATACATTAATATATAAATGTATATATAAATATATTTTACATGATCATATATTTATATAAACATATTTATGTAAGTATATTTACATTCTTAAATATGTATTTAAATATAAATAAAATATGAAATATATCTCTGTCGCAGGTCTAATTTTCCTATCGTTCATCATTTATCTTTTTCCTAATTCTTATTTTCAGTATAGTTTATTTTGTTTCCAGGTGTTTCCCCTGTTTTCTGAATGCTGTTTCATAGGGAAGAATTATCCTGTCATAAAATTATTTCTTGAGCATTCATTATATCTCTCAGTTAAAATGGGTTCTTTTATGGTATTGATTCATTTGAGTTTTCTCAAAATGGGAAGAATTTGCTTTGCTGACCAAATACCTGGTATCAAAAGATGGGAAGGCAAAGGCTGAAAGCAGTGTTGTCACCATGGGGTCCAGCCCCAAACTATGAAGAAAACACAAAGTGTATAAATCTGAGTAAGTATATATTTACACACCTTTTTAAATAGGTTGTTATCAAAGATTTAATCAATGGGTAATGTGCTCCTCGTGGCTGGGAAGCATCAGTTGCCATATATTAAAAACAAAGAAAAGAGGTGTCTGGGTGGCTTCCTCCATAAATGTCCCTTCTTTTCAGGTCATGATCCCAGGGTCCTGGGATGGAGCCCCACATCAGGCTCTCTGCTCAGTGGGAAACCTGCTTCTCCTTTTCCCTCTGCCCTGCTTATAATTCCTCTTCCTATCTCTCTGTCTGTCAAATAAATAAAATATTTTTTAAAAAAGAAATAAACAAAATGTTTTTAAAAGGTCTTTTTTTTTTTTAATTTTCTAGGGGTGCCTGGATGACTCAGTTGTTTAAGCATATGTTTGCCTTTGGCTGAGGTCATGATTCCAGTGTACAGGGATCTAGCCCTGCATGGGACTACTTGCACCACAAGGAGCTTGCTTCTTCCTCTCCCTTTGCACGTGATTCCCCCCGCTTGTGTGCTTCCACTCTCTCTCTCTCTTTCTCTCTCTTGCTGTCAATAAACAAAATAAAATCTTTTCCTAAATAAATAAATAATTAAATTTCTAAACCTACTTTCAGTTTAGGTCCCTTAACAAAAATTGCTACTGCTTCATTAAAAAAAAAAAGATAATTTAGAAATGTGCTTCCAGAGCTAAAAAGCTGTTTTTTTTTTGTCAGAAATAAATATAGAAGGGCTTTAAAAAGTAAAAGAAAAAATATGCTATATTAACACTAATCACACTATAACTTTGGTGGTTATATCAAGATAATGAAAAGTGATTTTAAAGCAAATTTCATTATCAGACATAAAGTTCAAGTCAAAAACACAGAAGAGTAAAAGGATGAATTCCTCAGGGAGTATAATAATTCTTGACTTTTAATACTTAATAACAGATTTGGGGATATATAGGGAAAAACTAAGAACAAAAATCATAACTTCTACCTTAGAAGAGAAATGGAAAAAAATTTCAACACCTTTATTTTAAGAGTATATAGACAAATGGTCATCAAATTGGTAAGATATGTAAGACTTGAACAAAATTATCAACTAACTAGATATGCTTGATATTACAGAACACTCCCAACAACCGCAGACTACATATATCTTAAGCCATGATTTTCTTTGCAGAGGCCAACATTGATAATGTTCTAGTCATTCCTCCGTGTACCAGGAAAGAAGTAGCACTTTCTTGAAAGACACAGCTATCAAAGCTCCATTGAGAAACCGTAAAGATGGAGAAGGGATTTGCAAATTATATATCTGATAATGGACATCTACTCTGATTATTAAATATGAATAAAAATAAAAAACCTTACTAATAACCAGAGTATCCAATTGTACATGTGAAGGAAATAATGGAAGAGACATGTCACCAAAAGTATATGGATGGCTTATAAGCACATGACAAATTTCTCAACATTTAGACATTAAAGAAATACAAATTAAAATCATAATGAGGCATGCTTACATATCTATTAGAATGGCTAAAATTATAAAGGCTAATTGTACTTCGTCTGAGCTAGATTGAGAAGCAACAAAAAATCTAAACTGTTGTTGGCATATATCATGATACCACCACTTTGGAAAATATCTGCCATATAATAGGTTCAGTAGACAATTTGTAAATTTCAGAAAAAAATAATGTTGATAGTATACTGAATTTCATAAGTCATTTCAATATTTTTTTCCAAAAAATAAACTATGTAAAACATACCTTAAATTTACTTTCAAAATATTTTATAGCATATAATGGACAATATACATAAGCCTTAAAGAAACAATCATATAAATAACCATTTCATACCTACTTAAAAATTCCATAATACCACACTCCTAGATCCTCTCTGAATGCTCTAAAATAACCCTTCAAAGGAAATACATTTTTAAAAATAACAGATTTTTTTGGCAAATAATTTAATAAATAAAAATTTCATTCATCTACGTAGATCATAATAAATGTTTTAATAAGCATGAAATTATAACTCTGAAGTGTGCTAAAATGAAACCACCTGCTAAGGGTGAGAGAACAAAAATAAACATCATTTTTCCAAATAAGAGGAATTTATTACCTTTGAATCAAAGCATGTGGATTTGTTCAAACTGGCAATAAAGGAATATGGAAACACAAACCATAGAAAGTCATATTTTAGATTTCTAAAAGATTTCAAAGTGAAGAGTATACATTTTTTAAATGTTACATAATGCTACATAATGACAAGATGACAGGTTGTGACAAATAGCATTTTAAAAGCTCTACTCATAATGGAACGGAAGGTGTCATTTCCCTATAATTTTATATATGTCATTAATTTACTATATCTGGATACAACATATTACCAAACAGATGTTCATCAAAGACTAAATCATTTTTAATGGAACATAATAATTTGAACCTACATCTATTAATCATTTTTTTCAATCAAACATTTACAGTCTCACTAAACATTTTATCAGTTGTCGACAAAATTAAAAAACAATAGGATAAAAAGTCGTGTTTGGAAAAGTAGATTTTCTTTGAAATTTGCATTTAAATGAAAATATTTGCTGATATTTTTAAAACTTTAAATGTAATTTTATATATATCTGACCTATCAAATGATATAAAATTTTTGGAGACAATATAGTTTGGTGCATATGGTAAGCAATAATCAATTTTTTTGTTGATCCAAGTGTTCTTGTATTATTTTTCTTAATTATTCTAGTACCACAATTTATAGTTCTAAGATTTTTCCACCCTCCCCCATATTAATAGCTCTTAAGGTGGCACTCACCTTGCACTTCATGAAATATGCTAGTTTAACTGACAGCATTTCTCTTTCTTAGTCTAACATAAACTATTGTGCATCTTAACCTTGATGAAAGCTAGGATGCAATTAAATACTTTATTATATTTACAATTCTGATATGTGAAATCCTCCGGTAGCTCCCTGTGACCCCACAGTGTAGTACCTCACCTCCTCGCCATAGTATACAAACCTTCTCACACCCAGTGTTAACCCCGGGGCTCAGCCTCCATCCCCAGGTGATGCTGCCAGATCAGCTGTCGGTTGTCATGAACTTGCTGTAGTTTCCCGAATGCATGTGCTGCCTCCTGGCACTTTGAAACTTGACACACTCATCCTCATTCTTCACTTTGCCATTGTCTATCACCTCCCCTGAAAATCTGTTCCTAAGTGGCTTTTCCCAGGTCCAACCTACCCTTGGCAGTCTTTTATCTCCCTGTGGTAAAGCCTGTCACATTGCACCATGGACATGCCCATTGTCCCCTGTAGAAGATAAAAGGGACAGTGAGGGCCCCCAGCATTTGCAGCTCTAGTGCAGAGCCCCATGCCTGGCTTGCAGGAAATGCCAGATCATGAAGACAAACAGAGATCATCCTCTGACTAAAACCAGCTCTTCTTTGCCTACCGCAGGATCTGGATCAATAAAGAGCAGCCAGTTATTATTGCTGTTTGCCTAGGGATTTTTTCCCCATATATTTCTCAGGTCTTTACTCTTTTTATAGCACTTTAATTCAGGCTTCAACCAATTCCTAGGCAGATCAGGTGAAATCAATTTGCTTCCCATACACTCGATGTATTTCACATCTAGTAATTCTTTTTTTAAAGATCTTATTTACCCATTGACAGACAGATCACAAGTAGGTAGAGAGAAAGGCAGAGAGAGAGGGGGGAAGCAGGCTCCGCGCTCAGCAGAGAACCCCATGTGGGGCTCCATCCCAGGTCCCTGAAATCATGACCTGAGCCGAAGGCAGAGGCCTAAACCACTGAGCCACGCAGGAGACCCCATATCTGGTAATTTTTAATCAACGTGGACTTGCTGCATCAAATACTTCCTTCTTCAAATATAAATATATAAATATATTGATCAAGTCACTCGCATGTCTTAGGAGAATGTCATGCCTTTAGTAGCAAACTTGAAATCTTGGCCATTGGTTTTGATTTTTGATTTTTGTTTTGGTTAGATTTGGTTCGGTTTCTGTAATTTTAAAAATACCTCCAGCCCTTGGCTCTGTCTGACCTGATTGCTTTCACCTGTTTATGCAACAAAATCGTCCAGGCACCGAAAACTCTCATTGTTTACAGTGTCGCCCCCTTCTGAACACTTTATTAATAAAAAGATTTTTTTTTTTTTTTGGCTATGATAAATGTGCAACAACAATGAGGTATTTCAAAGAGGTGAACCACAGATAAATTACTCTAAGGGTGGGGTGAGGGTTACTCAAAAAGGAACTTGACAAGGCTTTTAAAGATATCGACAATCATTATAACATAATGTGACTGATTGTTACCGTGCTCTTAACTGGGAAACACTTGTTGGCTTCCAAGAAAGACTAACATCGTTGAGATGGTTCTAGCGGCCTTCTAGCACAGGGTCTCATGAGGCAGGGATTCTAGCCACTGGATGTGCAAGGCATGAGGCCTGTTAGTGATTCTATTTTGTCCTATGCAGAATGGGTCTTTCTACATTCCAGGTCCTTTCGACCTCAATAAATAATGCGGCGATTCTCTCAGTGAGTTGTACTTTTGGTTTAAACAGCCAACTGTCTCTTAAAAAGGACTTTTGTTTAAATTCCCTTAAAAAAAAGTCTTTTTAAAAAAATCTTTTTTTTAATTTTTATTTTTGAATCCCATATGTTTACTCTGATCGTGGAACTTTGTCATTATGACCTTCTCGGCTGATTAAAATATTCATCATCAGCACCTACTGCTCTCCTCTCCTGGTGGTCTCTCCGGAAGGGGACTTCACTAGCTCTTCTAGCAGGAGATGGGCACTTTCCCTCTACCCCTATTGCCGGACGAGCCTTACCAATTTTGCAGGGTCAGGTCGTTCTGGCCTTTTATCTGTTGTTCTCTTCTGAGTGGTTAGTTTTTCATAGATACCGTGCTTTCCTTTTGTCAGGATTTACCCTGGACTATCAAAACCCTTTTCTTGTGCCAGTGAAGCCTAAGAAACAGTCCTGATGAGAGAACCAGGAACTCGAACAGATCATATTTATCCTGAATGTTCTGTCCAAAATGAAAAATTCATTTCTGAGGAGCCTCAAGATCTCTGAGAAGGGAAGTTTCACCAACTCTGTCATGTAGGGGCATCAATTCCGATTCTGTGTCAATTTTCCTACTTTCCCAGCTAATAATTCACTACCTCATAAAGCCCAATCTCAACCGTTTCCTCTCTCAAAGGCAGTTGCTCTTAGAGTCTTCACATGGCACCTGGGGCCTGCTGGTCGTTGGCTACTGCGCTCTGTACTTTGGGTCTAACAGCTGCGCGGCATCAGATGAGAACTTCTCTTGTTCTAAGACTTAATATAGTTTGGGGCACATGGTAAGCAATAATCACTTTTTTAGTTGATCCAAGTGTTCGAACTTCTCTTAATTATTCTAATACCACAATTTACTTTTCTAAGATTTGCCCCCCCTGTTTTAATATCTCTTAAGGTGGTACTCACCTTGCACTTGATGACATATCCTAGTTTAACTGACAGCATTTTTCTTTCTTTTTTTTTTTAATTTTTTTTTTAATTTGACAGAGAGAAATCACAAGTAGATGGAGAGGCAGGCAGAGAGAGAGAGAGGGAAGCAGGCTCCCTGCTGAGCAGAGAGCCCGATGTGGGACTCGATCCCAGGACCCTGATTCATGACCTGAGCCAAAGGCAGCGGCTTAACCCACTGAGCCACCCAGGTGCCCCAGCATTTCTCTTTCTTAGTCGAACATAAACTATAGTGCATCTTACCCTTGATGAAAGCTAGGATGCAATTAAATACTCTATTATGGTTACGATTCTGATATTTATGTTTAGGTTCTGTTTTATGAGTAGGTTCAGGATCAGGGTTAGCTTTAGGGTTACGATTCTGTTCAGGATCACGGTTTGCGTCAGAGTTAGGTTTACAGTCTGGGTTAGAGTCAGTGTTAAGGTCAAGGCCAGAGTCAGGTTTAAGTTTAAGAAATGACAAAGGCAAATTTCAGATTTAGGGTTATGATCATGGTCAGGGAGAGGTTCGGGATTATGGTTAAAGTGTGGTTAGGGTTAGGGTAGAGGTAGGTTGAGGGTTAGGGTTAGACCAGGTTAGGGTCAGTGTCAGGGATAATGTTAGGGGTTAGTTTTAGGGTTAGGTTCAGTGTTAGGTTTCGGGTCAGGGCCCGTGTTAGTGTCAGGGAGGGTTAGGTTTAGGGTTAGAGTTAGGGTCAGGCTCACATTCAGTGTCAGGGTTAGTGTTAGGGTCAGGGTCAGGGTCACTTTTAGGTTCAGGGTTAGGTTTCTGGTGTTTGCCTGAGTCAGGGTCAGGGTGAAGTCTAGGGCCAGTGTCAGGTTTACGGTCAGGATCAGGTATTAGTTTAAAGTCCACATTAGTGTCAACGACAGGGTTATGTAGTAGTCAGTGTTAGAGTAATGGATTGGATTAGGATCGTAACCATAATAGAGTATTTAATTGCATCCTAGCTTTCATCAAGGGTAATATGCACTATAGTTTATGTTCGACTAAGAAAGAGAAATGCTGTCAGTTAAACTAGGATATGTCATCAAGTGCAAGGTGTGTGCCACCTTAAGAGATATTAAAATGGGGGGGGACAACTCTTAGAACAAGTCAATGGTGGTAGTAGAATAAATAAGAAAGGTCCCACACTTGGATCAACTAAAGAAGTGATTATTGCTTACCATGTGCCCCAAACTATATTAAGTCCTAGAACAAGAGAAGTGCTCATCTTGATGCCCCGCAGCTGTTAGACCCAAGGTACAGAGGGCAGTAGCCAATGACCAGAAGGCCCCAAGTGCCATGTGCAGACTCTAAGAGCAACTGCCTTTGAGAGAGGAAACGGTTGAGAGTGGGCTTTCTGAGGTAGAGAATTACTAGCTGGGAAAGTAGGACAATTGACAAGAATCGGAATTGATGCCCCTACATGACAGAGTTAGTGAAACTTCCCTTCTCAGAGATCTTTAGGCTCCTCAGAAATGAATTTTTCATTTTGGACAGACCATTCAGGATAAATAGGATCTGTTCGAGTTCCTAGTTCTCTCATCCGTACTGTTTCTTAAGCTTCACTGGCACCAGAAAAGGGTTTTGATAGTCCAGGGAAAATCCTGACAAAAGCAAAGCAAGATATCTATGAAAAACTAACCACTCAGTGGAGAACAACAGATAAAGGACCAGGCTGTCCTGACCCTGCAGGACAGGTAAGGTTAGTCTGGCAACAGGGGTAGAGGGGAAGTGCCCATCTCCTGCTAGAAGAGCTAGAGAAGACCCGTTCCAGAGAGACCACCAGGAGAGGAGAGCACTAGGTGCTAATGATGATGAATATTTTAATCAGCAGAGATGGTCAAAATGACAAAGTTCCATGATCAGAGTAAACATATGGGATTTAAAAATAAATAATAAAAAAAAGATTTTTTTGAAAGGACTTTTTTTTAAAGGAATTTAAGCAAAAGTCCTTTTAAAGAGACAATTGGCTATTTAAACCAATAGTACAACTCACTGAGAGAATCGCCGCATTATTTATTGGGGTAGAAAGGACCTGGAATGTAGAAAGACCCATTCTGCAGAGGAAAAAATAGAATCACTAACAGGCCTCATGCCTTGCACAGCCAGTGGCTAGAATCCCTTCCTCATGAGATCCTGTGCTAGAAGGCCGCTAGAACCATCTCAACTATGTTAGTCTATCTTGGAAGCCAACAAGTGTTGGCCCAGTTAAGGGCACGGTAACAATCAGTCACGTTATGTTATAATGATTGTCGATATCTTTAAAAGCCTTGTCAAGTTCCTTTTTGAGTAACCCTCACCCCACCCTTAGAGAAATTTATCTGTGGTTCACCTCTTTGAAATACCTCATTGTTGTTCCACATTTACCATAGCTAAAAAACAAAAAGAAACAAACAAAAAAAAGCTTTTTATTAACAAAGTGTTCAGAAGGGGGCGCCACTGTAAACAATGAGAGTTTTCGGTGCCTGGACAATTTTGTTGCATAATCAGCTGAAAGCAATCAGGTCAGACAGAGCCAAGGGCTGGAGGGATTTTTAAAATTACAAAAACCGATTCAAATCTAACCAAAACAAAAATCAAAACCAATGGCCAAGATTTAAGTTTGCTACTAAAGGTATGCCATTCTCCTAAGACATGCGAGAGACTTGATCAATATATATATATTTATATTTGAAGAAGAAGGAACTATTTGATGCAGCAAATCCACGTTGGTTAAAAATTACCAGATATGGGGGCTCCTGGGTGGCTCAGTGGTTTAGGCCTCTGCCTTCGCCTCAGGTCATGATTTCAGGGTCCTGGGATGGAACCCCACATCGGGCTCTCTGCTCAGCGGGGAGCCTGCTTTCCCCCTCTCTCTCTGCCTCCCTCTCTACCTACTTGTGATCTGTCTGTCAAATGGGTAAATAAAATCTTTAAAAAAAGAATTACTAGATGTGAAATACATCGAGGGTATAAAAAGGAAAATGATTTCACCTGATCTGACTAGGAAGTGGTTGAAGCCTGAATTGATGTGCTATAAAAAGAGTAAAGACCTGGGAAATATATGGGGAAAAAATCCCTAGAAAAACAGCAATAATAACTGGCTGCTCTTTATTGATCCAGATCCTGCGGTAGGCAAAGAAGAGCTGGTTTTAGCCAGAGGATGATCTCCGTTTGTCTTCATGATCTGGCATTTCCTACAAGCCAGGAATGGGGCTCTACACTAGAGCTGCAAATGCTGTGGGCCCTCATTGTCCCTTTTCTCTTCTCAGGGGGACAACGGGCATGTCCATGGTGCAGTGTGACAGGCTTTACCACAGGGAGATAATACACTGCCAAGGGTAGGTGGGAGCTGGGAAAAGCCACTTAGGAACAGATTTTCAGGGGAGGTGATAGACAAGGGCAAAGCGAAGAATGAGGATGAGTGTGTCAAGTTTCAAAGTGACAGGAGCCAGCACAGTGCATTCGGGGAACTACAGCAAGTTCATGACAACCGACAGCTGATCTGGCAGCATCACCTGGGGATGGAGGCTGAGCCCCTGGGTTAACACTGGGGGTGAGAAGGTTTGTATACTATGGCGAGGAGGTGAGGTACTACACTGTGGGGGCACAGGGAGCTAACGGAGGATTTCAAATATCAGAATCGTAAACATAATAGAGTATTTAATGCATCCTAGCTTTCATCAAGGGTAAGATGCACTATAGTTTATGTTCGACTAAGAAACAGAAATGCTGTAAGGTAAACTAGGATAAGTCATCAAGTGCAAGGTGAGAGACACCTTAAGAGATATTAAAGTGGTGGGGGGGGGACAAATATTAGAACAAGTAAATTGTGGTAGTAGAATAATTAAGAAAGGTCCAACACTTGGATCAACTAAAGAAGTGATTATTGCTTACCATGTGCCCCAAACTATATTAACTCCTAGAACAAGAGACGTGCTCATCTTGATGCCCCGCAGCTGTTAGACCCAAGGTACAGAGGGCAGTAGCCAACGACCAGCAGGCCCCAAGTGCCATGTGCAGACTCTAAGTGCAACTGCCTTTGAGAGAGGAAACGGTTGAGAGTTGGCTTTCTGCGGTAGAGAATTACTAGCTGGAAGAGTAGGAAAGTTGACACAGAATCGGAATTGATGCCCCTACATGATAGAGTTGGTGAAACTTCCCTTCTCAGAGAACTTGAGGCTCCTCAGAAATGTATTTTTCATTTTGGACAGAACATTCAGGATAAATATGATCTGTTAAGTTCCTGGTTCTCTCATTAGGACTGTTTCTTAGGCTTCACAGGCACAAGAAAAGGTTTTTGATAATATAGGGTAAATCCTGACAAAAGCAAAGCACGGTATCTATGAAAAACTAACCACTTAGAGGAGAACAACAGATAAAGGGCCTGGCCGACCTGACCATGCAGGATAGGGAAGGTTAGACTGGCAACAGGGGTAGAGGGGAAGTGCCCATCTCCTGCTAGAAAAGCTAGAGAACACCCCTTCCGGAGAGACCATCAGGAGAGGAGAGTAGGAGGTGCTAATGATGAAGAATATTTTAATCAGCAGAGATGGTCAAAATGACAAAGTTCCACGATCAGAGTAAACATATGGGATTTAAAAATAAAAAATAAAAAAAAAAATTTTTGGAAGAACTTTTTTTTTAAAGGAATTTGAACAAAAGACATTTTTAAGAGACAGTTGTCTGTTTAAACCAAAAGTACAACTCACTGAGAGAATCGCCGTATTATTGGTTGGGGTAGAGAGGACCTGGAATATAGAAAGACCCATTCGGCAGAGGAAAAAATAGAATCACTAACAGCCTCATGCCTTGCACAGCCAGTGGCTAGAATCCCTTCCTCATGAGACCCTGTGCTAGAAGGCCACAAGAAGCATTTCAACTATGTTAGTTTTTCTTCGAAGCCAACAAGTGTTTGCCCAGTTAAGAGCACGGTAACAATCAGTCACGTTATGTTATAATGATTGTCCACATCTTTAAAAGCCTTGTCAAGTTCATTTTGAGTAACCCTCACCCCACCCTTAGAGAAATTTATCTGTGGTTCACCTCTTTGAAATACCTCATTGTTGTTCCACATTTACCATAGCCAAAAAAAAAAAAAAAAAAAGCTTTTTATTAACAAAGTGTTCAGAAGGGGGCGCCACTGTAAACAATGAGAGTTTTTGCTGCTGGGACAATTTTGTTGCAGAAACAGCTGAAAGCAATCAGGTCAGACAGAGCCAAGGGCTGGAGGGATTTTTAAAATTACAAAAACCGAACCAAATCTAACCATAACAAAAATCAAAACCCATGGCCAAGATTTCAAGTTTGCTACTAAAGTATAACATTCTCGTAAGACATGCAATTGACTTGATCAATATATTTATATATTTATATTTGAAGAAGAAGGAACTATGTGATGCAGCAAATCCACGTTGGTTAAAAATTACCAGATATGGGGCCTCCTGGGTGGCTCAGTGGTTTAGGCCTCTGCCTTCGGCTCAGGTCATGATTTCAGGGTCCTGGGATGGAGCCCCACATCGGGCTCTCTGCTGAGCGGAGAGCCTGCTTACCCCCTTTCTCTCTGCCACCCTCTCTACCTACTTGTGATCTGTCTGTCAAATGGGTAAATAAGATGTTTAAAAAAAGAATTACTAGATGTGAAATACATCGAGGGTATGGGAAGGAAAATGATTTCACCTGATCTGACTAGGAAGTGGTTGAAGCCTGAATTAAGTGTTATAAAAAGAGTAAAGACCTGGGAAATATATGGGGTAAAAATCCCTAGAAAAACAGCAATAATAACTGGCTGCTCTTTATTGATCCAGATCCTGCGGTAGGCAAAGAAGAGCTGGTTTTAGCCAGAGGATGATCTCCGTTTGTCTTCATGATCTGGCATTTCCTGCAAGCCAGGCATGGGGCTCTCCACTAGAGCTGCAAATGCTGGGGGCCCTCATTGTCCCTTTTCTCTTCTCAGGGGGACAACGGGCATGTCCATGGTGCAGTGTGACAGGCTTTACCACAGGGAGATAATACACTGCCAAGGGTAGGTGGGAGCTGGGAAAAGCCACTTAGGAACAGATTTTCAGGGGAGGTGATAGACAAGGGCAAAGCGAAGAATGAGGATGAGTGTGTAAAGTGTCAAAGTGCCAGGAGGCATCACAGTGCATTCGGGAAACTACAGCAAGTTCATGACAACCGACAGCTGATCTGGCAGCATCACCTGGGGATGGAGGCTGAGCCCCGGGGTTAACACTGGGGGTGAGAAGGTTTGTATACTATGGCGAGGAGGTGAGATACTACACTGTGGGGGCACAGGGAGCTACCGGAGGATTTCAAATATCAGAATCGTAACCATAAAAGAGTATTTAATTGCATCCTAGCTTTCATCAAGGGTAAGATGCACTATAGTTTATGTTCGACTAAGAAAGAGAAATGCTGTCAATTAAACAAGGATATGTCATCAAGTGCAACGTGAGTGCCACCTTAAGAGATATTAAAAGGGGGGGGAAATCTTAGAACAAGTAAATTGTGGTAGTAGAATAAATAAGAAAGATCCAACACTTGGTTCAACTAAAGAAGTGATTACTGCTTACCATGTGCCCCAAACTACTTTAAGACCAGGAAAAAGAGACGTGCTCATCTTGATGCCCCGCAGCTGTTAGACCCAAGGTACAGAGGGCAGTAGCCAACGACCAGCAGGTCCCAAGTGCCATGTGCAGACTCTAAGAGCAACTGCCTTTGAAAGAGGAATCGGTTGAGAGTGGGCTTTCTGAGGTAGAGAATTACTAGCTGGGAAAGTAGGACAATTGACACAGAATCGGAATTGATGCCCCTACATGACAGAGTTGGTGAAACTTCCCTTCTCAGAGATCTTGAGGCTCCTCAGAAATGAATTTTTCATTTTGGACAGAACATTCAGGATAAATATGATCTGTTCGAGTTCCTGGTTCTCTCATCACGACTGTTTTTTAGGATTCACTGGCACCAGAAAAGGGTTTTGATAGTCCAGGGTAAGTCCTGACAAATGCAAAGCACGGTATCTATGAAAAAGTAACGACTCAGAAGAGAACAACAGATAAAAAGCCAGGCCGACCTGGCCCTGCAGGATAGGTAAGGCTGGTCTGGAAACATGGGTAGAGGGGAAGTGCCCATCTCCTGCTAGAAGACCTAGAGAAGACCCGTTCCGGAGAGACCACCAGGAGAGGAGAGCAGTAGGTGCTGATGATGAAGAATATTTTAATCAGCAGAGAAGGTCAAAATGACAAAGTTCCACGATCAGAGTAAACATATGGGATTAAAAATAAAAAATAAAAAATAAAGATTTTTTTGAAAGGACTTTTTTTTAAAGGAATTTAAACAAAAGTCCTTTTAAAGAGACAGTTGGCTGTTTAAACCAATAGTACAACTCATAGAGAGAATCGCTGCTTTATTTATTGGGGTAGAAAGGACCTGGAATGTAGAAAGACCCATTCTGCAGAGGAAAAAATAGAGTCACTAACAGGCCTCATGCCTTGCAAAGCCAGTGGCTAGAATCCCTGCCTCATGAGACCCTGTGCTAGATGGCCGCTAGAACCATCTCAACGTTGTTAGTCTATCTTGGAAGCCAACAAGTGTTGGCCCAGTTAAGAGCACGGTAACAATCAGTCACGTTATGTTATAATGATTGTCAATATTTTAAAAGCCTTGTCAAGTTCCTTTTTGAGTAACACTCACCCCACCCTTAGAGAAATTTATCTGTGGTTCACCTCTTTGAAATACCTCATTGTTGTTCCACATTTACCTTAACCGAAAAACAAACAACAAAAAAAAGCTTTTTATTAACAAAGTGTTCAGAAGGGTCGCCACTGTAAACAATGAGAGTTTTTGTTGCCGGGATATTTTTGTTGCAGAAACAGCTGAAAGCAATCAGGTCAGACAGAGCCAAGGGCTGGAGGGATTTTTAAAATTACAAAAACCGATTCAAATCTAACCAAAACAAAAATCAAAACCAATGGCCAAGATTTCAAGTTTGCTTCTAATGGTATGACATTCGCCTAAGACATGTGAGTGACTTGATCAATATATTTATATATTAATATTTGAAGAAGAAGGAACTATTTGATGCAGCAAATCCACGTTGGTTAAAAATTACCAGATATGGGGGCTCCTGGGTGGCTCAGTGGTTTAGGCCTCTGCCTTCGCCTCAGGTCATGATTTCAGGGTCCTGGGATGGAGCCCCACATCGGGCTCTCTGCTCAGCGGGGAGCCTGCTTTCCCCCTCTCTCTCTGCCTCGCTCTCTACCTACTTGTGATCTGTCTGTCAAATGGGTAAATAAGATCTTTAAAAAAGAATTACTAGGTGTGAAATACATCGAGGGTATAGGAAGGAAATGATTTCACCTGATCTGACTAGGAAATGGTTGAAGCCTGAATTGATGTGCTATAAAAAGAGTAAAGACCTGGGAAATATATGGGGAAAAAAATCCCTAGAAAAACAGCAATAATAACAGGCTGCTCTTTATTGAACCAGATCCTGCGATAGGCATAGAAGAGCTGGTTTTAGCCAGAGGATGATCTCCGTTTGTCTTCATGTTCCGGCATTTCCTGCAAGCCAGGCATGGGGATCTGCACTAGAGCTGTAAATGCTGGGGGCCCTCATTGTCCCTTTTCTCTTCTCAGGGGGACAACGGGCATGTCCATGGTGCAGTGTGACAGGCTTTACCACAGGGAGATAATACACTGCCAAGGGTAGGTTGGACCTGGAAAAGCCACTTAGGAACAGATTTTCAGGGGAGTTGATAGACAAGGGCAAAGCGAAGAATGAGGATGAGTGTGTAAAGTGTCAAAGTGCCAGGAGGCATCACAGTGCATTCGGGAAACTACAGCAAGTTCATGACAACCGACAGCTGATCTGGCAGCATCACCTGGGGATGGAGGCTGAGCCCCGGGGTTAACACTGGGGGTGAGAAGGTTTGTATACTATGGCGAGGAGGTGAGATACTACACTGTGGGGGCACAGGGAGCTACCGGAGGATTTCAAATATCAGAATCGTAACCATAAAAGAGTATTTAATTGCATCCTAGCTTTCATCAAGGGTAAGATGCACTATAGTTTATGTTCGACTAAGAAAGAGAAATGCTGTCAATTAAACAAGGATATGTCATCAAGTGCAACGTGAGTGCCACCTTAAGAGATATTAAAAGGGGGGGGAAATCTTAGAACAAGTAAATTGTGGTAGTAGAATAAATAAGAAAGATCCAACACTTGGTTCAACTAAAGAAGTGATTACTGCTTACCATGTGCCCCAAACTACTTTAAGACCAGGAAAAAGAGACGTGCTCATCTTGATGCCCCGCAGCTGTTAGACCCAAGGTACAGAGGGCAGTAGCCAACGACCAGCAGGTCCCAAGTGCCATGTGCAGACTCTAAGAGCAACTGCCTTTGAAAGAGGAATCGGTTGAGAGTGGGCTTTCTGAGGTAGAGAATTACTAGCTGGGAAAGTAGGACAATTGACACAGAATCGGAATTGATGCCCCTACATGACAGAGTTGGTGAAACTTCCCTTCTCAGAGATCTTGAGGCTCCTCAGAAATGAATTTTTCATTTTGGACAGAACATTCAGGATAAATATGATCTGTTCGAGTTCCTGGTTCTCTCATCACGACTGTTTTTTAGGATTCACTGGCACCAGAAAAGGGTTTTGATAGTCCAGGGTAAGTCCTGACAAATGCAAAGCACGGTATCTATGAAAAAGTAACGACTCAGAAGAGAACAACAGATAAAAAGCCAGGCCGACCTGGCCCTGCAGGATAGGTAAGGCTGGTCTGGAAACATGGGTAGAGGGGAAGTGCCCATCTCCTGCTAGAAGACCTAGAGAAGACCCGTTCCGGAGAGACCACCAGGAGAGGAGAGCAGTAGGTGCTGATGATGAAGAATATTTTAATCAGCAGAGAAGGTCAAAATGACAAAGTTCCACGATCAGAGTAAACATATGGGATTAAAAATAAAAAATAAAAAATAAAGATTTTTTTGAAAGGACTTTTTTTTAAAGGAATTTAAACAAAAGTCCTTTTAAAGAGACAGTTGGCTGTTTAAACCAATAGTACAACTCATAGAGAGAATCGCTGCTTTATTTATTGGGGTAGAAAGGACCTGGAATGTAGAAAGACCCATTCTGCAGAGGAAAAAATAGAGTCACTAACAGGCCTCATGCCTTGCAAAGCCAGTGGCTAGAATCCCTGCCTCATGAGACCCTGTGCTAGATGGCCGCTAGAACCATCTCAACGTTGTTAGTCTATCTTGGAAGCCAACAAGTGTTGGCCCAGTTAAGAGCACGGTAACAATCAGTCACGTTATGTTATAATGATTGTCAATATTTTAAAAGCCTTGTCAAGTTCCTTTTTGAGTAACACTCACCCCACCCTTAGAGAAATTTATCTGTGGTTCACCTCTTTGAAATACCTCATTGTTGTTCCACATTTACCTTAACCGAAAAACAAACAACAAAAAAAAGCTTTTTATTAACAAAGTGTTCAGAAGGGTCGCCACTGTAAACAATGAGAGTTTTTGTTGCCGGGATATTTTTGTTGCAGAAACAGCTGAAAGCAATCAGGTCAGACAGAGCCAAGGGCTGGAGGGATTTTTAAAATTACAAAAACCGATTCAAATCTAACCAAAACAAAAATCAAAACCAATGGCCAAGATTTCAAGTTTGCTTCTAATGGTATGACATTCGCCTAAGACATGTGAGTGACTTGATCAATATATTTATATATTAATATTTGAAGAAGAAGGAACTATTTGATGCAGCAAATCCACGTTGGTTAAAAATTACCAGATATGGGGGCTCCTGGGTGGCTCAGTGGTTTAGGCCTCTGCCTTCGCCTCAGGTCATGATTTCAGGGTCCTGGGATGGAGCCCCACATCGGGCTCTCTGCTCAGCGGGGAGCCTGCTTTCCCCCTCTCTCACTGTCTCGCTCTCTACCTACTTGTGATCTGTCTGTCAAATGGGTAAATAAGATCTTTAAAAAAGAATTACTAGGTGTGAAATACATCGAGGGTATAGGAAGGAAATGATTTCACCTGATCTGACTAGGAAATGGTTGAAGCCTGAATTGATGTGCTATAAAAAGAGTAAAGACCTGGGAAATATATGGGGAAAAAATCCCTAGAAAAACAGCAATAATAACTGGCTGCTCTTTATTGATCCAGATCCTGCGGTAGGCATAGAAGAGCTGGTTTTAGCCAGAGGATGATCTCCGTTTGTCTTCATGTTCCGGCATTTCCTGCAAGCCAGGCATGGGGATCTGCACTAGAGCTGTAAATGCTGGGGGCCCTCATTGTCCCTTTTCTCTTCTCAGGGGGACAACGGGCATGTCCATGGTGCAGTGTGACAGGCTTTACCACAGGGAGATAATACACTGCCAAGGGTAGGTTGGACCTGGGAAAAGCCACTTAGGAACAGATTTTCAGGGGAGTTGATAGACAAGGGCAAAGCGAAGAATGAGGATGAGTGTGTCAAGTTTCAAAGTGCCAGGAGGCAGCACATGCATTCGGGAAACTACAGCAAGTTCATGACAACCGACAGCTGATCTGGCAGCATCACCTGGGGATGGAGGCTGAGCCCCGGGGTTAACACTGGGGGTGAGAAGGTTTGTATCCTATGGCGAGGAGGTGAGGTACTACACTGTGGGGGCACAGGGAGCTACCGGAGGATTTCAAATATCAGAATCGTAACCATAATAGAGTATTTAATTGCATCCTAGCTTTCATCAAGGGTAAGATGCACTATAGTTTATGTTCGACTAAGAAACAGAAATGCTGTCAGTTAAACTAGGATAAGTCATCAAGTGCAAGGTGAGAGACACCTTAAGAGATATTAAAATGGTGGGGGGGACAAATCTTAGAACAAGTAAATTGTGGTAGTAGAATAAATAAGAAAGGTCCAACACTGGATCAACTAAAAAGGTGATTATTGCTTACCATGTGCCCCAAACATGATATGAAATCTAGTATAACTAAAAGTTTTTGGTTTTAGTAGCATATAAATCAATTTAGAAAAATATATGTATTTGAATATAAGATAAAGTTTTAAATTATTTGGCAATAGTAAACTAAACTTTTTTTTTGTAAATTTTTATTTTCTAAAATTTCATTGAGCTCTTTTGCATATTGAAACAAGTTACAAAAAGTTAAGGTTTATTTACCCCAATTCAAAATTATTAGGAATATAATCATAGCGGTTGAAGTATTTAAAATATTGAACCCAAAGTATTTTATTAGGTAAATTCATGAATGCTGAGCATTCACTGTTAAAATATACTAATACTATTGATAGACTGGTAGAAGCCTAAAATCAAATATTTATTAAATATTTATATCCATATCTTTTCATGGCTTGGTAATTCATTTCTCTAGCATTAAATAATATTCCATTGTTTGCATGTACTATACTTTATTTGACCTTTCACCTGTGGAATGATATCCTGGTTGCTTCCAAGCTTTTGTCAGTAATGAATAAAACTACTATAGATCTCTTTGTGGGTATAGATTTCATCTTCTTTGGATAAATACCAAGAACTGCTACTGCTGAATCATCTGGCAAGAATATGTTTAGTTTTGTAAGAAACTGCCAAGTTGTTTTCCATTCTTTATTCTCAATAGACATGGAAGAACATTCCTGTTGCTCCACATCCTCACCAACATTTCATGTTCTGTTTTCAGTGTTCTGAATTCTGGGTATGTACGGGAGTCTCTTTTTTGTTTTAATTTGCATTTTCCTGATGACCTATGATGTGAAGCATCTTTTTATATGCTTATTTGCCATCTGTAATATTTTCTTTTGTGAGGTATCTGCTAAGGTCTTTGGCTCATTTTTAATCAGGTTTTTCCCCCATTGTTGAGGTTTAAGGGGTCTTTGTGTATTTTTGATTAACAGTCCTTTGCCAGATGTGTATTTTGCAAATTTTTTCTCATAGTCTGTGCTTTGCCTTTTCATTCTCTTGGCATTGTGTTTCACAGAGTAGACATTTTAAAATTCAGTGCTTGTGCTTTTGTAGCTAAAGTTATTGCCAAAACCAAGGTCATTTAAATTTTCTTCTATATTACCTTCTACATGTTTCATGTTTAGGTTTATAATCCAATCTGAGTTAATTTTTGTGAAGAGTGTATGATATCTGCCTGGATTTATTTTATTTTATTATTTTATTTTATTTTTATTTTATATTTTTACATTTAGCTTCACCATTACTCCAGAACCATTTGTTTAAAAGATTGTATTTTGCTCTCTTGTATTGCTTTTGCTTTTATATTAAATATAAAATATAATTGATAATATATATTCTGTTCCTTTAATCTAGTCTTTCTGTAGTATTACAATATCTTGCTTACAATTATCGTTATGGTCAACTTTTTTTAAAAGATTTTTTTTATTTATTTGACAGAGAGGGATCACAAATAGGCAGAGAGACAGACAGAGAGAGAGATGAGGA
Organism: Mustela nivalis; assembly: GCF_964662115.1. NCBI lineage: Eukaryota > Metazoa > Chordata > Mammalia > Carnivora > Mustelidae > Mustela > Mustela nivalis. The sequence goes on along the minus strand of NW_028134933.1, from coordinate 79,016 downwards.
GAATCAGGCTCCCTGCTGAGCAGAGAGCCCAATGCAGGACTCGATCCCAGGCCCCTGGGATCATGACCTGAGCCGAAGGTAGAGGCTTAACCCACTGAGCCACCCAGGTGCCCCATCGTTATGGTAAACTTTGAAGTCAGTCCTCAGTCTTTGTTCTCCTTCAACACTATGTTGACTATTGTGAGTCTTTGCCTCTTCATATAAACTTTAAAGTAAGTTTGTTAATATTAAAAAACAAAGAACTTGCTGGAATGCATTAATTGTATAGATAAACTTGGAAACCAGTGACCTCTTGAGCTTAGCAGGAGATAGACCATGGTCATCAGTTGTCACAGTGGTGCCTCTGGCAGAGCCTTTTGCAAATCCCTAGGTAAAATGAGACCTCAGGGATCTGGGAGATGTCTAAGAAGTACTTGATACATCCCTTGGGTATGGTTTATTGAAGTGTCCACCTGTCTGAAAGCTCGGGTATCTAGATAAGGGAGGGAAAATTAGTGATGAAAAACATATCAACAAACATGAATAAATTTTGTAAAACTAATTGTCATGGCTCATATACAGTATGACCAACAGAGGGACAATCAAAAGGAAAGCATCAGTTATGTTTATTGTGAAATTTTTTTATTCAAAATAAAGCAATGTGAGGGGAACACACTATGAGAAAATTACCATTTTTTAAATGGTAAATATCTTACCAAATGGAATAGGTTTTATATTCTAAGTAGTATATTGAACAGTAAAACATTGGGGTGCCTGGGTGGCTCAGTGGTTTGGGCTGCTGCCTTTGGCTCGGGTCATGATCTCAGGGTCCTGGGATCGAGCCCCGCATCGGGCTCCCTGCTCCGCAGGAAGCCTGCTTCCCCCTCTCTCTCTCTCTACCTGCCTCTCTGCCTACTTGTGATCTCCGTCTTTCAAATAAATAAATAAAATCTTTTAAAAAAAAGAAAAGAAAATTAAAACATTAAAAAATAAAATTTTAATTTAAAAAATTATGTAATTTTTTAAAAAGGTTAAAAATAGCAGAACCATTTTTCTTATAACTGGAAAATACATTGTGTATATATCTATCAAAAATAACTTGTCATGGGGGCGCCTGGGTGGCCCAGTAGGTTAAAGCCTCTGCCTTCGGCTCAGGTCATGATCCCAGGATCCTTGGATCGAGTCCCACATTGAGCTCTCAGTTCCGCAGCGTTCCTGCTTCTTCCTCTCTCTCTGCCTGACTCTGCCTACTTGTGATCTCTGTCAAATAAATAAATAAAATCTTTTATAAAAAAATTTAAAAAAATAACTTGTCATGTCTGGAATCAGGAGCATATGGAAAAAAATAATATCTGAGGACAATAATTCTGCCATTTTGTGCCTTGTTAATATTTTTAAACAGTCAGGCAACTTTTAGCTTTATTGAAATACCTGCTAAGATACCAGCAGTGCCTTTTGGAGCCCTATGACTATAAAAATTAATTGCAAATATTCAAAATGTTTACTATGGTGTCACTATTTAGGGCCACCACCAAGTATGTTTCAGAAGTAAGCATAACTGTTACTCTTCTGTAAGGCAAAAGGGCAGATTTTCAGGAGTTCCATCTGCTGTACCAGGAGGTGAATCAAGTAATGATTTTGTCTATAAAATAATTCACTTTTCAATCTAACATTCCTTATTCCACATTATAATAATAAAAACTAGGAGGAGACTAAAACAAACAAACAACTACAACTGCAACAACCAGCTTTTCCTTCAGTGGAAAAGTAAATATAACCTTATGAGTAGCCTGAAATTTATTTTTAAATATTTTTAAGATAAACGTTTTTGTTAGAAAACCATATATTTTATATTACTAAGAAATAACAGGCAAAGTTTTATTAACTTCTAAAAAGTCTAGTTACTTCTATTTATCTATTAACTCATCTCATTTTGAAGTAGAACATGATCACACCTATTGTATCTACCCAAGTTTGTATGCTTTGGTTATTTTATGTTTGCTATTTCCTTGATTAATTTTTACAATATTTGATACATAATAGTATCTTTAAGTCCATCTATGGTTTCACAGAATTTGTTTGAACTTCATAAAAATGTACCATACTTTTTGCACTGCCCTTGTTTTACTTCTCTATTAACTTTCCAAGATTTATTCACTTTAGAGTGTGTAGCTATCATTTATTTTTATTCCTCCATAATGCTATGTTTACAAATTTGTATTTATCTGTACTTTTAAAATTATCTTAATTATAAACCATTTCTCATCTCACGTAACACTCATGTTACTTCTACACTTATCAGATATTATGTAACTTAAAACCACAACTCAGCAACAATAGAACACCATTTTTCAAAATTAAATGGCTTACCAGAATTCTTTAATTCTATCCTTTATTTGTATTAGATGACGCTTTATTCTGGTATTTGGCATTTTTTATATGGAGGAAAGCTTATAAATTGATATTCCATAAATAGAAGGAAGAATGGCCGTATGCCTATATATCAGGTGTCCTGTTTTCACTCCCTTTGTGGAGCACCTACCCTGGAGGTCATGTAATAACCAATGACCAAAAAACAAACAAAAAACCCAAACATCCAGGTCGAAGTGCCATCCCTGACTGGAGATGAGTAAACTGCTCAACAGACCCTGGGCAGGCATCTCTGCCCAGGCCTGTGCTGGGGAAGCTGGAGCTGGCTTTGGGCGCAATCAGGAAGCCAGCAAACTGACCGGAGAGTGCAGCCACGGTAAACAGGACTGATGATCTTTTAGCAGCCAGGCCACGCGCGGACACCCGCTCAGGGAGCCAGGCTAGGAGGCTGCCCAGCGCCTGAGCTGGCAATGCTTACAAGCCCCCTGGGGCTTCGCCCCACGCCCCAGCACCGGCCTGGCCTCAGGAGGGAGGGGGGCGGGGCGGCGCAGAGAAGGGGCTTTACTAATTGCCAAAACGGGAAGTGAGCTCGCTGAGGACTCAGGAGGGATGGGGGCGGGGGCGGGTCGAGGGCGGCCAGGAGAAGGGACTTTGCTAATTGCTGAAGTGGGAAGTGAGCTCAAGGAGGATGTGGCGGAGAGTCTGGGAGGAGGTGGAGCGGCTGGAGGAGGAGGGGCGCGCAGCGCCCCGGTGCTGTGCTGCGGCCCAGTTGGGACTGCAGGACCCACCGGACTCGCCGCCCATGCGCTTTCGCGTGAGGTCCTGCTGTCCCGCTCCTGCTGCCTGCTGCCCCTTCCCGCCCCAAGGCTTCTCCTGACCACCCTCTGTGCACAGGTAAAGTGACACCGCGCCTCACCCTCACCTGGAGCAGAAAGCGGGGGACGCGACCTGGGGGCGGGGAGGGGGGTTGTTGTAACCCAGCCTCCCGGGAACACCAGGGCACCGGGACCACCCCGGACGCTGGGCAGAATCCGGGTCCGCATGGGGTCGGGCTGGGGACAGCGCCTTGCGAGGTGCCCCCCGCCAGCGGGCGCGCTAGCCCCCATTATTCGGAACCCACCTGTGAGAGCCCACCTGTAGAGGCCTTTCATTAGAATGGTCTCTGGTTCTAGCCTCAGTTCAGAATACTGCATGTATCTGAGGACCGAGTCCAGATGTTTCTTTCATCTCTGACTTGAATTTGAAATCCTCCTCAGACTTCAGCTTCCAGGATTTCTCCAGTCCTTGCTCTCCCACTGTCTTGGTGGGGATCCGCCATGAGTGTTGAACCCAGGAATGAATGAATGATATATACCCCAGATCGCTGGGGCTTTGTCTTGTTTTGCTGAGGTTGGAAAGGCTTGCCAGAGACCCCCTGTATGCAGATACAGAGCTGCATGCAATTGCTTAAACGTGTTCCCCACTTAATTGCTTGGGCATTGAACATTTCGCCCTTAACCTGTGGCTTGAGCAGTTAGGAGGAGACAATCTGGAGGCGAATCAGAAGATGGCTGAATCCACATGGTGGTGGTCTGGGTTTGGGAGATTTTCCTGGAGATTCAAATGAAAGATCTAAATTCTTCCAGTGGGGAGTGGTAAACATTTTATGGATGGGAGATTGAAAATAAATGGTCTGGTTAACCTTTCCCTCCCCCTCAAAACCCATTATTTGAAAAAACAAAAAGGGAAGTGAAGGGAGAAATCCTCCCACTCCCATCCCCACTCACCTCCATAGCCACCTCCTCTTCCAAGAACCTAACAGACAAGGTGCCAAGAAGTGTTAGGTACCAGCAGTGGTCTCAGATCTCATTCAAGGATCATGGTGAAAGGCATTCAAAGAGATTGTGGGGGCACAGGGATCCAATTAAGGGGGACAAGTTTAAGGTTTGCCTGGTCCCCTAAAAATTAATGGCACTAGAGAAGATGAGCTTTGGGAACTATAGCTTAATGGATACAATGTGTAAAAAGCTTCAGTGAGTCATGGTGGGAAGAGGCCATGAGGGCAGCAAATACAGTCTTAGATGATGTTATTAATAGCACTACAGGCTCTAGATTTCCTGTGGTGGCAAGACCAGCCCGGCCAAAGTGGATACTCACAACCTGGAACAGAGGGTCTTGGAGATCCCAGCACGTGAGGTATGATGAGAGGGTAAAATGATAGGAGGTGTCCTTTGGAAGGACTGTCTCCTTGACTTTAAAAGGGAGAACCCAAATCTGTAGGTGAAATCTTTTTGGCTACAAAGAGGGCCGAGGCCTCCTAAGGTCAAGGTCTCCTCGTCACTTGCAAAGATGTCGAAGAACATATTCAGACATTTCAAAGATGTCCTCATGTCCATCGGTTCCCACTCTGGAATTCTATCAATAAGGTGAGAGTTCCTCTAGTTGAAAAAAAGATCTAAAATGACGTCCCTTTCTCATGTAATTTCTGTAACCTCCAGGACACACCCACCTCCCCCTTCCAGCTCTGTAATGAAGCCACAGCTGGTGCCAATTTGTGGAACTCCTTAAAGGCTATTCTCCATTATATACCCCCTGACAAAGTTCCCATGCTCCCTCACCTGATTTCCTGCACTCACCTCCCACCTGGTGTGTTCACACCTGCAAGTGCCTTTTACCAACCCCTTTGCCAAAAGGCAGCCAGAGTGACCTTTCAAAGACCTATCAGTTCCTGGCATTTGTCTCCATAGAAATCTGCACTGATCTTCTAACAAATTCCCAGTCCTCCAAAGGCACCCATAATCCTCCCATCAGTCTCTTCATACCCCTCCAACTGACTGATGCCTGTTCTGCCCCCATCTCTCTGCCCTTCAACCACACTGCCTCCCTCTTCCTGTGGAGACCCCTCATGGTGCCTGCCTCCAAGCACAGGTGATTCCCATTGATGGAAAGACCCTCTTCCTCTCCCCCATCTCCCCACTCCAGTTACTCCCACTTATTCGTGAGCTAACTAGCCCCATGGTACACACTCTCCATGCAGCCTGCTCTCTCTTTTCTAGCACTGGCCTCTGTTTCTAGCTGTGGTTGTGTCATGGATGTCCCTCCCCAGCCAGCCTCCAAGCTCTCCTTCCCTTTAGCTCCAACACCTGACACAGTGCCTGGCACGTAGTAAGCCCTGGCTAGCTTCTAAGAGCCTCACTGAGGGACTGAAAGCATTTTAAAAAGGTCACCACGTAGGCTCCAAACTGTAGGCAGAAAAAGCTTTGCCTGGATTGACATTTTAGAGACGTATTCGTCAAGTTGGATGTGTTCACTGACTTTACCTTGTAAAATTTAAAAAAAAAAAAAAAAAAAAAAAAGGACCTCTGTATCGCTTCGCATCTGACGAAGGCACATGTATACTATTAGACCACATTATGAGCTTAATGGAAGGAGACAAGATGTTTTCGCTAAGAAAATGTATAAGACTGTTGAGGTCAAGTGGGAGAAAACAGTCCGTTTGTTGGAGCATTGCTATCTTACTCTATCACAGCCACTCATAAAAATCTGACATGGGGTGAGTCAGAGTTGTCTGTTGGAGATGAGTTAGATCTGGCTCATGTTCTTACAGACATGAAAGCCAGGAACGAAGAAGGAGGCTTTGAAAGCCTGGGTTCAGGAGGCGGTTTGGTTCACTGCGATGAGCTAAGTGCCCAGGGCTAGGGGCAGACATGCGGGCCTGTGTCCTTCCTTTGTTCTGGGGTCCCTCTTGCACCATGTGGTGAGGCTGGTGGCTGGGAGCAGCTCAGGACAGGACCCGGTGGCATCTTACCTCTCTCACCCTCCTGTGGGCTCCAGTGGGCTCCAGTAGGTCCCAGGGGACAGCCTGCCTTCCTTGAAAAGCCCAGTAGCACTGGGAGCAGAAACTGGGACCAAAGAGTGAGCACCCTGTTTGACAAGCTGGACCAGCCACCTCTTCTTCAGATGCAGAGGGAACCCTGGCATGCTGACTCCTCCCTTCTCCCTTTCCCCTTTCCTCTCTTCCTCCCTCTTCCCTTCCCCTCTCTCCTTCCCTGGTGGTGCCCTTTCCCAATGCCCACTTCATCCCTTTTCCTTTCTACATGCCTGACTTGTAGAGTTTCTTCTCTTTCCTCCCCATTACTTCCCTTCATCTGAATCTCCTCTTTGTTCCCTTTGTCCCCGCTCTCTGCTCCACCTCCCCTTCCCTGGGCCCTGTTCAGCTCCATCCCGACTGCAGGCAGAGCTGGACTAACATGCTCACTTGCTAGCTCAGTCACCCTCCAGAGAAGTCACTCTTCGGTAGCCACCTTCCTGACCCCCTGGTCCCTTCTCCACTTGTTCAGATATTGCTCTGAAGTCTGAGGAGGACAGAGCGGGGCTGCCACAGAATCAGGCCAGAGGAGAAACCAAACCATGTGTCCACACTGTCGCCCAGCACTGCTGCTCTGAGAGTTTTCAGAGTCCTCAACAGGGTTAGGATTTAGGGGCTTCCTCAGAACCCGGAGTGAAAACAACCATAGGTCAAAAGAAAAGCTATGGCCCCCACACAAAAATAATAATCACAAATGAAAACTATGTTAACACTGAAGTCCCAAAGTCGAAGAATTGCCTTAAATCTGTCACAAGAAAGCACCCAAGGCCTCACTTTCTGGGTTCTGGTTGGCCTGGAATGGCAGGAGGCTCTGACCCGCACGTGGGGGTGCCAAACGATGGGGGCTAGCCCGCCCCTTTTTGGGGCGGGAATACCTCGTGCAGCGCTATGCCTGGCCCGAACCCTGGGGGTCGGGGTGCGGCGCCGCGTCCAGGGTGGTCCCGGTGCCATGGGGTTTGCTGGAGGCTGGGCCCCGCCCCCCCCCCAGCTCGTGGCCCCCGTTTTCTGCTCCAGGTGAGGGTGCGGCGCAGTGTCACTTTACCTGTGAGCAGAGGGTCTTCCGGAGACGCCATGCGGCCTGGAGGGGCAGCAGGCGGCGGAACCTCTCATTCATCTCTCACTGCCCACACATTCAGATATAGGGGAATATTGATTGACAAAATATTAATTGCCAAATAACACTAGTTGGAGAATAAGAAAAATGCAGGCACCTGATTATATAATATTACTTAAATAAAATATGTTTTTATAAGTGCTATTGGAAGTAAATTCCTCAATATTTTAATCACACAGAATGATGGAATCCTAGATTTTTTTTTCTTGTATTTACTAAGAAAATGATCATGCCTCAAGTATATTAAAATGGAATAGGGAAAATTAAAAATTGTTTTAAGTTGATTTGCGTGTCTTGTGCGTATGTGAGAGAGAAAGTGAGAGAGAAAGAGAAAGAGAAAAAGAGAAAGGGAAAGACAGAGAGGTGGCTGCAGTGAATTGATGAGTTGCAGGATAGATTTTAAAGTTTTGTCTTTTGCTTTCTACATTTCCTTTTCCTTAGGTTCAAGAGAACAATCAGTAATATCTCAGATGCCTGCTGGTAACATCAGCAGAAAGAGTTAGAGGTTCCCAGAAAATTAAAGATGAGATATAGTTTTCCTGACATGAGAAAAGTCATTTTTTGTCCCCAGCTATTTTCAATGATCTATACCCCACCTGTGTACTTGCCCAAGCACACTTCTTCCAAAACTTCCTGGGAGGTTCTTACAAAGAAATGCAAAAACCTCACTAGTTAAGGATTTTGAGGGAACAAGGCAATGGGAAAACTAACAGTCACCACCAGACCAGGAAATAGCCTAAGCTATTGAGACAATAAATGAGTGGTAAAACTCCTAGTGCTATTTCAAAAGTAATCAAGGCCTTGCATTCCTTGTTCCAGAAAATGAGCCCAAGACCCCATCTAGTTTATATTTGCTCTTGAAGCCTGCAGAGTCCCTTTCCCTTGTCCAACAGTTACCTCTGCTTTATTCTAACGTTGAAGTTTCTGCCCTCGGTGGAATACAAGCTTCATTCATGTGAACATGCAATACATATTGCACAAATACATATGTGGATGTGCATGCATCCACAACCTTATGACCAACCATACACGAGATAATAAAACTCTCCCTTCTGAGTATTCATCTTAAATACTAAATAAAAATCTCTCTCCTGTTCAAACAGTCAAGGCTTTGGAACTTATTCCCTGTGATCTCCTTGTATGTTGTAAACAAAGATTCCTTTGTTTGACAACTCCACCTGTTTCTGTGATTCACCAAAGACTGACCTCAGTTAGTTCCGTTACTGTAATGGCTTTCACTACTCTGATTCTACCTCTGCAAGTCTCCAAATTTAACTATTTTTTTCTCCCAATTCCACATGTTCTTGGCTTTAAACTGCAACTCTGAAGAGATGATTTGCTTGTTTAAAAAAAAATCAAGCAAAGGGAGTAGTAGTCAACATTGTTACTTTGAACTTCCTGCCCTAAGGGGCTCTCCTGTTGTTTCTCTTTGACTTCCTGGACTGAAACGACAGAAATTTGGCAATACATCACTCCCCAATCCAGATTACTGACAGAACAGTTTAGACCCTTAGAAAAATATTAGTTTAAAAGATCACATAATTAAATACTTAAGCATGTAGTGTAATATAGTGGTTTACAAGAAATATATTTTGGTCATCTGAATATTTGGTTTTCAACCATGGCTACTGACTCACAGCTCCTAAAACTCTTGGAATTTCCTGTGATAAGGGTGAGAGAGGTGTGTTTTGTTATGTTAATGAAGTGACATTCAGACCTCACTCAAGGCAAGGGCTCTTTGCCTGAAGGACCAACCACTTGGTGAAAGCCTTCATAACTTTTTGCCCAACATGCCTCCCCTTCCTCCCAATTCAGGATTATCTGGGGAGGGAAGAGGAGCTGGAGATTAGATCAGCAAATGACAATGATTTAGTCAGTCATGACTATGTCATGAAGCCTCCACAGAAAACCTGAAAGGACTGGGTTCAGAAAGCTTTTAGTTTGTTAAATGTATGAAAAGGCAGGAAGAGTGGCAGTCTTACAGAAGGTAATAGAAGCTCTGTGCCCATTCTCCATACCTTGCCCTGTGTACTTCTTTATCTATCTATTGATTTAAATCTTCTATTATATCTTTTAATAAGCTGGCAAACACAAAGTAAGTATTTTTCTGAGTTTTGTGAGTCCCTGTAGCAAATTAAAAGAATGAAAGAAGTAGGCCACTGGGACCTCCAACCTGTAGTTGCTCAGTCACAAGCACAGGTAATAACCTGGGGCCTACAGTGAGACTGGCATCTGAGATGGGGTTGGAGATAGTCTTGGAGGACTGATCCCTTAACTGATGAAATCTTACGCTATGTTCAGGTAGATAGTGTCAGAATTTAGTTGAATTCTTGGAGATCCTGCTGTTGTCTGAAAATTATTTGGCATTGTTGGTATGATGTCCTAAAACCCAAAAAGATATAGCTACCTCAAAATAAGAATAAGGTTGACAGCTTAGATATAATAAGTGAGTATATCAGGGATTTAAAATATACCCAATAAATAATGTAAGGAAATAAGAAAAGATTTTGAAATGAAAACAAGAATAAGAACCTAGTGGTACTAATAGATTAAATATATGTAATCTAGTTGAATTAAGAATACAATGGATAGAATACATAATGGATTCAATAGAGATAAGAAGTCACTTAAGGATATAGTCATCTGGATACCAGCAAAGCATTAAAATTATCAATATAAAAGAGGTGTAAGATGTAGGTGATGTGTGTGGAACAAAAGCTAGAGAAAAAATTAGATTTCGATACTACTCATAGCCTGTTGACAAGTCCTTGAAGTTCCTCTGGGGACTCAGCTGCTTCCATGTGGACACATCCACTCAGGGCAAAAAGCATTCTTAGTCCACCCCCCCCCCAGGATACTGAAAATCTACTTTCACATGTAAAAATTACTTTGGAAACTTCTTTATCTCTACTCCCCACCCCTACCCTCAAGGTATACATTGGCAATCATCTCCCAAGCATATACCCACTGATACACATCAGAAGAGTCTCTTCCCTAAGTTTTTACTAAATAGTAATAAATGACCTTTCCCTAACAATAGCTAGCCCCCTCAAGGTCCTGGAAACCTTGTTTATAAAATACCTTGGAGGCCTGTGCTATCCCTAACCTCCTCCCAAATTGAAAGTATATAATCAGCCACTCTTCATGACCCTCTCTCTCTACTCAAAATAAATAAATAAATATTTTTAAATAAAATAAAATAAATGACTTTTTTTAAATGAAAGAAGAAAAAGGAAAGAAATATTTGAATATTAATGTACATCTGTTTCTCAAGCATAAAATAGTCAAGACACTGGATTAAAACTTACATACAAGAAAAGAAAGAAAATATTCATAACTATAGTTGACTCTATGAATCCCAAACTAGGGCATACATACCAAAGACAAAAAAAAAATCATAAGTGTTAGAGAGAAAAAAAATAATTCATTAATAAAGAGACAAGTATCAGACTGACAGAAATTTTTTAAATAACATCAGATATAAAAAAGAATGAAGTAATAGCTTTATTATCTTGAAAAAAATAATCACAAATGTAAACATTTAGATCCTTATAAAATGTCATTGGAATAGGAAGGCATAATAAAAAAAATTTTCAGGAATACAGACCACAGTTAATTTGCCTTAATTTGTGTAGGCAGCACTTAAATACTAATATTATTTTAACAGTTAAAATGTATCTATGACCTATGGGGTAGGGGAAAAGAGGATGACCAAGTCATCTTGAAATAATTCAGTTTTATGTAAAAAGTAAAAAGATTGAAAAAAAGACTTGAAGAAAAGAGAGATAAAACATATGCATAATAAAAATAAATAAATAAACAACTGGAGTGCCTGGGTGACTTAGTCGGTTCAAGTGTCTGCCTTCAGCTCAGGTGATGATCCCAGGGTTCTGGTATTGAGCCCTGCATCAGGCTCCCTGCTCAGTGGAGAGTCTGCTTCTCCCTCCCATTGAGAAAAAAAATTTGACTTATTTATTTGAGAGAGATAATCTTTAAATTTTACTTATTTATTTGAGAGAGAGTGAGAAAAGAAAAACATGCACACAGCAGGGGGAATAACAGAGGGAGAGGGAGAAGCACCCCACTGAGCAGGGAACCCCCTGCGGGCTCTATCTCAGGACCCGGGTATTATGACCTGAGCTATAGGTAGACACTTAACTGGCTGAGCCACTCACGTACCCCCAATGAATACAATCTTTACAAATAATAATAATAATAATAATAATAATAAATAATATTACAGATAGTATGATTTTTTAATGTAAGACTTGGTATAAAAACAGGATGACATACTTGTCTAATTATAGCAAAAGACTTTGATAAGTGTAGATGCAGTAGTACATAAAAAATTTAACTTCTTTCATTAACTGATAATTTAATTAGATTAAATTAAGAGACATCAAAATTTAGAGAATCTAATAGTCCTGATCTATTAATAAATGTAGCCATCCTGACCCCAAAACAATAGTCTTCAGTAAGTATATAAGCATAAGTTGAACATTTACACAAACAGGCCATTATTTAGGCCAGAAGTATATGCCAATAAATTCCTAGAGTTAAATATCAGGCTATATTTTCCAAGAATAAGGCAATAAAATTAGAAAACAATGACCAAAATATTAAATTCATATAATTGGAAGTTAACTTCATACCTAAAAAGAAATAATACAGCTAATTCAGAAATTTTTAGAATTACAGTACTTTGGTAATATCAACTCTCAAAATGAGTAACGGACTGGTGGGGCTAGGGAGGAAGAGATCCATAGGGAACTTTGTGAACAGGCTCTCAGAAATCCCCAAAATGTGGTGTGGTAAAGAGATAAATTGGACCACCCTACCCCGGGAAGAGCACCCTGATCTAGGCATGTAGGATGGAGGACCACCCTGCCCTAGGTGTATGGGGTGGGTCATGTGGGGTGGGTGTCTCTATGATAAACACCTGTAACCAAAAAAGAATAATCAGACCCTCAAAAGGAGGTAAGCCATTGCAGCAGTTATTGATAGAGATGTTAAAAGGATTAAAGTTGCCTGGTTACCTTTTTATAAAAAATAAACCCTGAAGGCACTCATTGTTAACTGAGTGGGGACCCCTCTTAGTTGTGAGAACTTTTTCTATATATTCACTTGATAAACTTCTGCCACTTACTCACTCTCCATTGCCCACGAGATTCCTTCCTTGACTCCAAGAGACAAGAACCTAGCTCTCCCACATCATTCCCTAGAGTTAAGTATCAGGCTATATTTTCCAATGATAAGGCAATAAAACAAGAATAGAATGACCAAAATATTAAGTCCATGTAACTGGAAGTTAACTTTATACCTAAAAAGAAATTATACAGCTAATTCAGAAATATTTATAATTACTGTACTATGGTAATATCGTTTGTGAAAATATGTGACAATAATTAAAGGTATGAAGGAAATCTAAAGGTTTAATTGTATTAATTCAAAAGAAAAACAAAACAATACAACAAAACACCAAAGCATAAAACAACAAAACAAAACAAAAAGAATATAAAGGCAAAACCTAAGAACAGCAGCAGTAATAACAAAATATTATGGAAACAAGCAAATTTTTGGAATAGATTAATAAGAAAGATTTGACCAATGAGTACTGGTCAGGAATACTCAGAGATGATGAAGATAAAATAAAATACTAAATGAAATGTATAAAAACTAAATTATAGACCTAAGAGACTAATTAAAAATGCTTCTAGAAAAAGAGTCTCATTTGAAGACAATAAAATTAATAGCACCATAGACAAAACTGTATTTGTGACATAGGGGAGCAATTAGAGATGATAAAGTATTTCCTTAAATATCAAAGATAACAAGTAGACTCAGTGGCTCAGTCAGCTAAGCCTCTGCCTTCACCTCAGATCATGATCCCAAGGCCCTGAGACTGAGCTTGACTCCCTGCTTGGTGGGGAACCTGCTTCTTCTTTTCCCTCTCCCTCTGCAGCTTCCCCTGCTTGCGCTTGTTCTTTCTCTCTCTCACTCTCTCTCTCTCAATAAATAAAATTTTAAAAGTTAAAAAAATTAAGAAATAAGCATCAAAGATTAATCCATAAGGTAAAAATCTTTATTAAAGTGATTAATTAATTTATATTAAAATTAAATATTTCCTTGCAATTAAGTGCAGTGTGGAGGAAAAGTTAATAGACAACTGACATAGGAATGAACAATACTTAAAATATTTAAAACTGACAAGGAATTATTAGATTTAGACTCCATGATGATCTCTATGTATGTGCATATAAAACACCTTAATATACTTTGTTGGAATGTGCTACAGGAAATTAAAGAGACAGAAAGATAAAGGGGGAAAAAAATAGCTCAACTTGAAATGACTAGTTGGTTGCCATTTACATTTTCCACCACTTTTTTGGTCAATGAAATTATTTTACATGTATCTATTATTATCTTGTAGGACATGTTACACTAAGATCATTATTAATGAAGTTGAGAATAAGAATATGATGCCTCATTTCATCATAGTTGTTAAAAATGATTCCTAAGCTGGTAAATGCAGGAAGCCAGAAACAAACAAATAATAATTAGCACCAGTACAAAAGCTTGTCCACCTGGAACCTGTAAGAAAATCCAACTAGATCCTGAAAATAATGAGTGATTTGAGGAAACTGGACAGGGATATAGATTTCCAGATGCTTTTTACTTATAATGGCAATAGCAACTTAGACAAGGTAATGGAAAAAAATCTATTAATTGGCAGTAGGAAAATTATTAAAAAAATATAAACCATAAGCCAATGAACTTGGGAAAATTATGAAGAATCTACATAAACATAAAATGAAACAATATATATTCGCCAAGGCACATTCACATTTTAAAAAATAAGTTGAAAGGGGAACAATATGCCATATTACATATATCAATGTTTTTCATAGAAGTTTAGTATAAAAAATAAACATTTTAAATAATTTATTTGGAAATTGATATCACATATCTGAAAAACTTGGAAGAAGAAATGGATAACCATGACTAAACAAATGTAGCAGAAACATGATTTACAATAATAGATAAAAGCTATTCAAAAATGCAGTGAATATTGGCCAAAGCTTAGAAAAATCGATAAAATATAAAATGTAAAATGAATTCATGAATGAAAAAGAGAATCCCATTAAATCTAATTTGGAAAGAACTAATAGTTTTTTTTTTTGCCTGAATCTGATCTGCCTTTCATTAGGTGGGACACTGACCAAGCCCACTCAGCTCCTCTCTCATGCCCAGTAATAGAAAAGTCAGGGACATTAATTACTTCTGGGATGAATTTTAACCACTGTGGATAGGATGCAGAAGCCAGTGGGTTAAACAGATTCTTTCTTGTTTCAGGAAAATAATTCTGAGATGTATTCTGTGCATTAGGACTGATGCTCAGTTGTCCACAATCATAATCCACTCAGTCTGAACTCATATATGTTTCTCCTGGACCACTTAGCTCTTCTCATTCTCTCCTCTTCCATGTGATCAAATCCCAAAATAATATTTAGGTTGTGTATGCAAGTCCTGATTTTGAAGGGAAACTCAGTTACAGAAAGAGATGAAAATAAAGATACAGGGAAAAAAATGGGGCACTTGGGTGACTCAATTAGATAAGCATCTGATTTCAGCTCAGGTTGTTATCTCAGGGCGATGAGATGAAGCCCCTATAGGCTCTGTGCTGGGCAAGGAGGTTGCTTAAGATTCTCTCTTCTTATCCCTTTCCTTCCACCCCTCACCTCCCATGCTGACTATCTCTTAAATAATAAGCACTGCTGAACTATCTTAGATTCTGTACCTTCTCTCCAGCCATGAACCTATCACTGTCTTTAACTCTTGAAAACTTTATTATACAAATTAATGTGGTGAAGGAAGCAATATGAGAAAGCCTATTAATCTGATGAGCATGGAACTGAACAAACCCTATAGATACTTTCCCTTTGATTTCTAGCCTATCAATACCTACAGTGAGTCACATACACTCAAGATTATTGTTTTTATTGTATACTTCATATATTCATTAATTTTTGACTCGTTATCATTTTGTTGAAGTGTTAAACTATGGTAATAAACAAACTTTTAATGAACTTTTCCTCCTAGGATACAAATATAACTTGCACTTGAGCTTTAGCTAATTTTATGTTCTAAAATTGCCAAAACAAAATGATCAAGGTTTCTAGATTATTTACTGTATTTTCTACTATATAATATTGTTCTATCTCTTCTGTATAAAGAAAATGAATGCTTGGGGCTCTTGGGTGGCTCAGTGCGTTAAAGCCTCTGCCTTCTGCTCAGGTCATGATCCCAGAGTCCTGGGATAGAGCCCCACCTCAGGCTCTCTGCTCAGCAGGGACCCTGCTTCCTTTCCTTTCTCTCTGCCTGCCTCTCTGTCTACTTGTGCTCTCTGTCTGTCAAATAAATAAATAAAATCTTTAAAAAAAGCAAATGAATGCTTGATAACTAAATGAATGCTTTACTGAACAAATTAAATATGGCAATAGCATTTTATTTTGTCATGCTTTACATATGAAACTATAATATTATATCACTAGTCTACAAATAATCTACTCACATAGTGATTTGGAAGCTTTTAGCAAAAGAATTCTTCCTCCTGATTGTAGTATAAAAGCCACAGAAATATTCAGAAGACTCCTAGGATAGAAAGTTAAATCCAGTTATCCGTGATGCCTAGAGTAGGACCTGACCTATGTATGTCCTGGGATGCACTAGTAACTGTTACATGTGATAGGATTATATTTAATATATACAGTTTCATTTACTTCACAAAGGAGATATAAATTTGAGAATAAAATATTTGATGAATCTATAAAGTCTATATCTATTTGTAACCAATGTGGTAGAATTAAGATGTTAATTTGAAAAAAAAATTTCATTGAACACATACACATATTCAATTGTTTTTATATATATAAACAGCATTATTTATTTATGTAAATAAATGCATTGTCAGTAAAATCCATTTACTTATCAATCATAAGGGTAATTTTAAGTACTAAGAATAAGAAATATGTGAAAAGATAAGTGTTCAAGAGTGCAGTTTGTGGTAATTAATACAACATGATAGGCTCATAAAAAAGATATATTACTTGAACTTAAAAGCTTCTATAATTAAGCGATGACCACTTGAAATTTGTAATTAGTCTTGCTGCAGGTTTTCCTTGCACTTATTGCCCTTCCCCAGAAGTTCATTAAGAATTTCTGTGAATGTCCTTATGTTTAATCTCATTCATAGATTCCACTGCTGCTCACAAAACAAAGCCAAAAAGAGAGGTAACTCTATGTGGCACTCCATCCACAAGCAATACATTTATAAATAATTAAAAAGCTCTCTACTTCATTTGTTACACATTCAGCTGATAATTTAAAAGAGTAACTGAGGCCATTTTATCAGCACTTTTAATAGAATGCGACTCAGAAACTTCACAGTGTTATTTAAGAAGAAATGCTCATGTGTTAAGGTTTTTATTTTTTTTTAAATCAACAAAATAATTTTCAAATATTAAAAGCAAATGTCTCCTTTTCCTCCAAGTTTCCTTGCTATGTCAAAGTTATAAATAAATACATTACAATCGTATTTTGAGTCGTAGATAAAAACAAATGTTCTGAAACTGTCTGTGGGTTGAGTGTCTGGGTTATCTAGTATAAATATCTGAACTCAAGGTATTTAGACTGTATTAGATGGTTCTTTTAGACTATTTAAAAATACATGCTCAGATAATGACAACATTATTTTATTCATTTTAATAAATAAATTATTTTATTTAATTATGTTTAGATATTTATTTATTAAATTAATGATTTAATATTTAAAAATCTAAATTTGAAATATTTTAAATTCTAAAAAATAGTTATTTAATTAAATCGATATATTTAATATAAATATTTAATAAATTATTTAATCATTATTATAATGATTATGCAATACATTATGTATTGTGTAATAATTGCATTTTAATAAATAAATAAATGTATTATTTACATTATTTTATTTTACTTTATTTTATTTAGTTGACAAAGAGAGGGAGAACGCAAGCAAAGGGAGCTGCAGGCAGAGGGAGAGGGAGAAGTAGGCTCCCAGCTGAGCAGAAAGTTCAAACTGGGGTTCCATCCCACGACCCTGGGATCACCACCTGAGTCGAAGGCAGATGCTTAACTGGCTGAGCCATCCAGATGCCCAAGGCTTTGTATTCTTCGCTTCTAAACATTGATGCTGCTTCATCTCTGGAGTTAGTCAATTGATGCTGAGAATTCATATCAAAGAATTGATAGTAGCTGTTAAACAGAAACATGTAATTTAGGGAAAAAAAAAGAACAGAAGGAAGAGAAAGGCCAAAAGTCAAAAGCATATTAATATAAAATTTAATTAGATAAATAAAGCTGGTATTCCTGAAGGGGGCTAATAAAAGAGCTGCAAAGAGCTGATAGGATTAGGAAAATTGTCCACTCCTGGTCATTTCATAATTTTAAACTATTCCTTATTAATAAATATACTTAGTTCCAGAAACACAACCACATAAGGACATTTCCACCAAGTTTCCTCTAACAGCATTTACAAATAAGACGTTCAAACAATGTAGTTCGTTACATATTGCATCTGTATCTTAAAGTTTAAACACTTTCTGTGACACATTTTCTAACAATGAAAATTTATATATAAGGTATATATATATATATATATATGTATATATATATATATATATACCTTATCCCTAAATGAAACCTTTCTTTGTTTATTAGCTTAAATAGGTAAATTAGCAACAACAACAACAACAAACAGCTAATATTATAGAGGTAGGAACAATTTACCTTTTCATTCATTGCTATTTTCTAAAAATTCCTATTTTATTTTTTTCTCAAGTCTGTCATAATAATTTTCTAAATCTCCTGCCTTATTCAATTTTTTTCTTTTAGTGGAAATCTCTATTTCATATTTATTTTCTCTTCCTCCACTCTTTGCTCTAATAATTCAATGTATTATTAGATTTTCTGTTTTTCTCTTTATCCAGATATATCTTTTCTTTCTTTCTTTCTTTTCTAAATAATTTCATTTGCTGGCATTTTACATCAGTACATGCTTTCTTATGGATGTTATAAATGTCTGTGGAACTACTAGAAGAAAAAACTTTTTTACCTTTAAGAAGTTTACAGTCTAGAGTGCCTGGGTGGCTCAGTTGGTTAAGTGTCTTCCTTCAGCTTAGGCCATGATGCCAGGGTACTAGGATCCAGTCCTGCATCAGCTGCCTGCTCAGCAAGGAGTCTGGTTCTTCCTCTCCCTCTGCCCCTCCCTCTCTCTTTCTAATAAATAAATGAAATCATTAAAAAAAAGACTTACTGAAATCTGAGACTGAATTACTAAATTCAGTCTTAATATAAGACAGCTAAACAAAGCAATGATCACAACTGGAAAATTTAATCAGATCATGGTTTAACATTTTTGGTTGACACGGGACCTCTTTCAGTAACAACTTCCCTAAATATCAATTTCTTTTTAAGGCAAAAAATTTTGACAAGAAATCCAGATCCTTCTCATCATTTTCATATCAATTTAATGTGACATCCTCGGAGTATATAATCAAATATGTAATTATTCTATCTGTTGCCTTGTATATTGCCTGTATCTTTTTCAGACTCAAAGTTCCATTGAGGTAGAGTTTTTTTGTTTTGTTTTTAAAGCAGAGATTTTTAAAGTGTTTGATATATACAAGATGCTTAATAAGTGTTTACAAAACCTATGTATTTCAGAAGCCTTAAACAGGCTTTAAAATAATGTAGGTGATATTAGTAGTCATATCAAACAGTTTGTAGGTTTCAGTCATGTAAATAACTACATTTCTCAGAGACAGCGAAACATACAAATGATCTGGGTCCAGTAGGATAATGCTAGCATGTGTTGTAAATTCTCTTATATGACCTTATTCTTGCAAAAATTGGTTATGTGGCAGAAAAAAAGGTATCACTATCTTATACTTTATGATTTAAAGAGATTTATGGAAGTTGTTAATTTCTTACACTACCCCTTTGTTTCAGTGGACCCAATTTCCGTGGTAATGGTGAGAGGAAAGTAGGCAATTTAGGCAGCAGCAAAAATCTCCTACAAGGCACTATAAAATAAGGCTTGTTCTAGATCATGGGTCTGTCCAAAGGGGAATGTTAAGGGGTAGAATGGATGATGGGTGCATTGTGAACTTATAACTATAAGATTAATACTGTTATGCCCCAATAATGGGTCTATGATTAAAGGAGCGAGACTGATGTAAAGCGAAGGTCAAGCAAAGCCTTATTTCATGCCAAGCATCAAGAATCTAACTGAACGTTCAGAGCCACACCTCTTATGAGAGAAGGCAACCCTTCACTGTTTCACAGTCTAGCTTTTAAGGGCAAAGGCCATGAAGTCAGGCCTGGCCACGCACAGGTGACCAATGAGATTTTAACACACACAGGAAACTCCACAGTGAGGCTAGGTGACCAATTGAGGTTCAATTTACCCTAGTATAGACATTTGACCCAGCCTATTACACCTTGATTAGGATTGGTGCCAAAACGGTTCCCAAAGGGCAGAGGAGTGGGGCATACTCCTTAGTATCTAGGGAGACAATATGCAAACACCACCCCCCCTCCCGCTGATTGATGTCTCCACCTGGCCTGACCCACCCTTGTATATGGGCTTTGTTACCTGGAGCTGATTTCCAGGTCTTGTTTTTAAGTGAATTCCCTGGGGGAAGGGGAGCAAGGACAGTTTCAGGGTTAACCTCAATGAAAGCCTCTTGCTAAAATATAAAAATATAAAATAGGTTTTTACATTACAACAACTTTGTAGGGAAAGTCCCAGTGTGGTGATCAAAGAAGTGATGTAACTTGCATTGCACATTTTATTTTTAAAACGTGTTTAAGTTGTATTTTTCCCTGCCATGACATCATACTTTATCTTCATCTCTGTCTACTAGTTTAAAACTAGTTAAACAAACTCGACAATTTTTTTAAAAATATTTTATTTATTTATTTAAGAGGAAAAGCCAGAGAGAGAGAGAGAGAGAGAGAGAGAGCGAGAGCATGAGCAATATGGGGCTCGATCCCAGGACTCTTGAGATCATGATCTGAGCCAAAGGCAGACACTTAACTGACTGAGCAAATGAGACTCCCACAAACTCAACAATTTTATAAAATTTTTATTTGTTGGGGTGCCTGGCTGGATCAGTCAGTAAAATATGTAACCCTTGATCTTGGGGTTGTACGTTTGAAAACCACCTTGGGTGTAGAGGTTTTTAAAAATAAAATCTTTTAAAATTTTTTTTTCATTTTTTTATTTAAGCCATTGTATGGCAGTGTTGATCACTATATTGTACACATGAAACTAATATTAACGTTATTTTAACTAATTGGAATTTAAATAAAAACTTTAAAAATAAAATAAAAATAATAATCATAAAAATAAAAAAGAGGAAAAATTATTTGGCAGGCAATATTCTTTTTTTTTTAAAGATTTAATTTATTAATTTAACAAAGAGAAATCACAAGTAGATGGAGAGGCAGCAAGAGAGAGAGAGAGAGGGAAGCAGGCTCTCTGCTCAGCGGGACTCGATCCCAGAACTCTGAGATCATGACCTGAGCCGAAGGCAGCGGCTTATCCCACTGAGCCACCCAGGCGCCCAGCAGGCAATTTTCTTAATTGCATGATTATTTATTATTATTTATTATTATCATAGTCTGTGTGTGTCGGTGGGAAGTGGCTGGTATTCCAGTGAGTTCCATATCTGTGTTACACTGAGGTCCATGTCTGTAGTCAGTCTTTTTTTTTCTTTTAATTTATTTTCAGTGATCTAAAATTCATTGTTTATGTACCACACCCAGTGCTTCATGTAATAAATTCCCTCCTTAATACCCACCACTGGGCTCACCCAACCACCTGCCACCCTCCTCTTCAAAACCCTCAGTTTGTTTCTCAGAGTCCACAGTCTCTCATGGTTTGTCTCTCCCTCCGATTTCCCCCAGCACACTTCTCTCCATCTCCCAGTGTCCTCCACGTTATTCCTTATGTATTGAGTCTTATAAAAACATTTATTTCTTTCCCTATTCTGCTTTGCATATGCTTACCTTAGATGTTAAAATGTTATAAACCTCTCCTGCCTGGTCCATTTTCTCTCTCTTCTCTCATGATTTCTCATGCTCTCCCTGCCAACCCCACATGCCTTACAATATCTGGATATGACTAATTTCTTCCTGAGCTACTTTATTCTACTCTGCCATATGGTTGCCTTTCCCTCTTCTGTACCATAACTTCTATCCCCTGCATTTGTGCTTTAACAATACCTAATTCTTTTCACTACATCTGTATCTTTGAGGTCAATACTCAGTAGTGCAATCGCTGGGTCATAGGCTAGCTCTATTTTACTGGAAAGAAGGGCCATATGCACCCCAGTGTTCATAGCAGCAATGTCCACAATAGCCATTCTGTTGAAAGAGCCAAGATCCCCTTCAACAAACAAACGGATAAAGAAGATGTGATCTATGGATACAATGGAATATCACTCAGCCATCAGAAAGGATGAATACCCAACTTTTGCATCAACATGGATGGGACTGGAGGAGATTATGTTAAGTGAAATAAGTCAAGTAGAGAAAGTCAATCATCATATGGTTTCACTTATTTGTGGAACCTAAGGAATAGCATGGAGGACATTAGGAGAAGGAAAGGAAAAATGAAGTGGGGGCATTGGAGGGGGAAATGAAACATGAAAAACTATGGACTCCAAGAAACAAACTGAGGGTTTTAAAGATGAGAAGAATGTGGGGATGGGTGAGCCTGGTGATGGGTATTAAGGAGGGCACATATTGCATGGGGCACTGGGTGTTTTACACCAACAATGAATCATGGAACACTACTTCAAAAACTAATGATGTATTGTATGGTAACTAACATAACATAATTAAAAAAAAAAAGGAGGGGAACAATACCTAACACTCAATCTTTGCTAGTTTCTTGTTTACCTCCTTTTAAAAGTAAGCTCATTAGTGGTTTTTTGTTTGTTTGTTTGTTTGTTTGTCTCAACTAAAAGAAGAAAAATAATACATATTATTTTGAAAACTTTTTGAACAGTGTACAAACGTTAGTCAAGTCCACAATGTCTCATCTCTTCTTCCTCCTAACATGGCTAAGTTGAAAAACCCTTTATCTGGGAAAAGATCATTCTCCTGCCACCTTGTGTAAGATTTTGGCTTTAGCTTAGATTATCCTTTCTTTCCTTTTCTGAAAATAAGTTGAAAATATTAATAGCCTCAGTTTCTTCTTCCAAAATATGACTGCTTCTTTATCAAGTGCAAAAGCAACCCATTTTGACCATAGTAAACAGCTTGGACCTACTTTTTTTGGCTCACTGTTTTAGTGAGACAAGTGGAGTGAAGATGACACACCATTTCCAAATGTATTCATAATTGGTAGACCATACTTCTAACTTGAAGTTTTGTTGCCATTAAACTACGACCAGACTCACTATAATTACAGAGGTAAATTCTTTATATTTACTATATTTGAAATTACCATATAATACCAAAATAAAATTATGATTATGTGAAGAGTCTGTAATATTAAGAAGATGACTTTGAAATTATTGCTTATCTAAATGAAATTTCCCATTTTATAATCTTGTATAAGCTTCCGTTGTCATTTCCTATTTAAAATCTATTAGAAGGCATTCTTATTTTCCCTTAAGTGGGAATTCAAATGTGGAACAAATTCATCCCAAAGGAACAGATTCTATATTCCACTGAAGACCAGGTGGCTTCCATGTGGCATTTTGCCTCTTGCATATTGTTCATCTCCTACAACAAATGGGGGTATGCTCTTTAGTAAACTAATTCAACTCAATTAGAGACATTGTCTTCAAGGGATAACATCATAGAGACTAGAATCAGAATCATGCTTTTGGGAAAATTGGGCCTAGGTTTTTTGTTTTGCTTTGTTTTGTTTTAAGATTTTATTTATTTATTTGACAGACAGAGACCACAAGTCGGCAGAGAGGCAGAGAGAGAGGGGGAAGCAGGCTCCCTACTGAACAGAGAGCTTGATGCAGAGCTCGATCCCAGGACCCTGAGATCATGGCCTGAGCCAAAGGCAGAGGCTTAACCCACTGAGCTACCCAGGCGCCCCTGGGCCCAGGTTTTGATGGCTTCTTTCCTCAATCTTATAAAACCTATTTGAACTCTACTGGATGCCAGAACTGCTTAAAAATATTTGGTCCCTTGTAATTTTAACCTTCCAGTATTCAATGCACCTGATCCATGTAATATCCTATAGTATTTTTGTCAAATGAAGACTCTCAAAGTGTGTTTCTTGGGAGACACTTTTCAATTGGTTGCTTACATTTCTGCATTTATTATTTGTTCTAGACCATCCTTTGAAGATGGTTGTATTGAATAGACTTGGAAGACAGAAATAGTATCTTTTTTTTTAACTTAACCTGTTGTGTTTGCAAATATTATCTGCCTCTGTTTTGATTCTTCTTGTGGGAACTGGTGCTCAGAACTGATATATAACTCCCACCCCTACACACACACACACACACACGCACACACACACACACACACACACACACACACACACAAATACTGTTAATATTCTGGCTACCTCTATTGCTGTGAATAATAAACTATATTATTTCTGAACCATGAGTCTGCGTCTTCTATCAACACCCAAGAAACCACGGCAGACTCATACACCAGCTTTCAAATAAGGGAAAATAATCTCAGATGCTTTATATTTTTTGATAGTGTTACCTACTTCTGAACATATGACTGAACACATATAAAGCTGGAGCCATGACCATTTAGAGCTTCTTCTATGGAAGAACTATGCATTCACTAGTAAACAAAAGTAGTTTTATCTTTTTTTTTTTCCTCCTGGACACCATTTCCTCTCTCACACTGTTGCTCAAATTGGATGGA
This sequence comes from Mustela nivalis, assembly GCF_964662115.1. NCBI lineage: Eukaryota > Metazoa > Chordata > Mammalia > Carnivora > Mustelidae > Mustela > Mustela nivalis. Next base: position 54,747 of record NW_028134933.1, on the reverse strand, counting down.
GTCTAAGGTCCTTTGAGGAAATTTTTGTTTAATGACTCAAAATAAAATAGGAAGAGTCTAAAGTGCTAAATGTAATTCTAGATAAAAGGTATAAGATCATGCCTGAAAGGATAGTAATTTTATCTAACAACTGCCTGTTCACCCCTTATTTGATCATTAACTAATCTCCAAATTCCTGACTAAATCCCTTTTGTAAGCCAGAATGTGAGCTAAAAACTGGGATTTTAAAAAAGTTTTCATTTGAAATCCAGTTAGTTAACATATATGGTTGTATTAGTTTTATGTGTACAATATAACATCTAGCACTCGGTGCTCATCATGACAAGTGCTCTAATTAACCCCCATCACTTATTTAATCCATCACTCCTTTCAGATCCTCTCAAGTAACCATCAGTTTATTCTCCGTAATGAAATGTCTGTTTCTTGCTTTCTTTCTCTTTCTATGTCTTATTATTTCCCCCTTTGCTTGTTTGTTTTGTTTCTTTTATTCCATATATGAGTAAAGGTATTTGTCTTTCTCTGACTGACTTATTTCACTTTTAGCATTATACTGTCTAGTTCCAGCCATGTTATTGCAAATGGCAAGATTTCAGTCTTTTTTTATGGCAGAATAATATTCCATTGTATATACATACCACTTATTCTTTATTTATTCATCAATTGATGGATACTTGGGCTCTTTCCATATCTTAGCTTTACAAATAATGCTACTATAAACATAGGGGTGCTAGCATCCCTTTGAATACGTTTTCTTATATTCATTGGTAAATACACACCAACAGGATTGTTGGATCACAAAGGACTTCTATTTTTAAATTTTATGGAAATTCCATACTGTTTTCAAATATGGCTGTATCAGTTTTCATCACCACTAACAGTTCACAATTGTTACTTTTTCTTTTTTTTTAAGATTTTATTCATTTGACAGAGAGAGATCACAAGTAGAGAGAGAGAGGAGGGAGCAGGCTCCATGCCTGGCAGAGAGCCCAATGTGGGACTTGATCCCAGGACCCTGAGATCATGACCTGAGCTGAAGGCAGAGGCTTAACCCACTGAGCCACCCAGGCAGCCCCCACAAGTGTTACTTTTTCACATCCTCTCCAACACCTTTTGTTTCTTGTAGTGTTGATTTTAGCCATTCTGACAGGTGTGAGGTGGTATCTCTTTCTAGTTTTGCTTTGCAATTTCCTGATGATACATGATGATGGACATCTTTTCATGTATCTACTGAACATTTGAATGTGTTCTTTGGGGAAACACTTGTTCATGTCTTCTATCCATGTTTTTATTGGATTATTTGTTTTTGGATGTTGACTAAAAACTGGATATTAAGTAACACACAAGACAGGTTTCCTTGAGCTTAAATTTTATTTGCATGAGTGTCATTAACAGGAAAAAATATGCATATGTGTATGTACAAGTGTGTTTATGTATACATCTATCTATCTATCCTCTATCCCCGTTCCTGTCTTCTAATTGTGGTAAATCTTGTAAAGTGGGAAATGGGATAGTCTGAAGAAATGTGCTGCTGGATATGTTGGGTAAGCAAATTTAATTGCACTCAGATGCATTGGATATAAGTGAATCACTCAAATGAGTTATTTAATATTATATAGAAACAAATTAAAATTTTATGTAGTTGAAAATAATAGGTGGTTAAAATAATTTTTGTTGTTTGTTGTTTTTGTGTCTTTTTTTTGTTTATATATACTATGGTGTGAATGTTTATGTCTCCCAAAATCATATTATGAAATCTAACTCTGGAAGTGATAGTATTAAAACATAGGGGCCTTTGGGAGGTGATTATGTCATAAGTGGGATTACAGTCCTTTTAAAGGAGACCCCAGAGCGTTCTCTTGATTCATTCATCATGTACGTTTACAGTGAGAAGATAGCCATCTATGAGGAAGTGGGCTCTCCCTGGATCTGCCCATTCCTTAATCTTGAACTTTTCAGTTCTAGAACTGTGAGAAATAAATTACTGTTCTTTATAAGCTATTCAGTCTATATCATGTCCATTATAGCAGCCTGCATGCAGAAGAACACTATGACCTAAAACGAGAGCAATAAATATAAAGTTTCAGTAAAGTCAGTTGGTACAATGTTTTTTTACTTAGAGAAGACATGCTGCTTCATGTTAAACCTTGATATTGGATATGTTTCTTGAAGGGCCACTTCTTACTCCTTTGTGTGTTTTCCACAAAGTCCAGGATGATGCCTTACATAAAGGTAATATTTTATAAATACTGTTGGAAATATATACTTCTCTAAAATCTTATTTTGCCTACAGATTACTTGGATCCACTTTGCCTTGTGTAGAATATTTGAAATATATTAAGAACAGAATGTCTCTCTAAATAACATTTAGAATCATCATTAGTTTATGACTCCTGACTCATTTGTTTATGCAGTGATACTTACTGCAAGAACACTGAAGTTTGTAATATAATTTTTGAATTAATCACCAAGCTAGTTTATTATAACTTATGAAAAAATAATTTCTCATGTTGGTTTAATTCTGCTCTTATGTTATGGTCATGACATTTTCATTAAAATAAAGTAGAAAATAGAAGTAAATAATAAATGAAAAATAAAAAATAATAAATAAATAAATAAAAGTAAAACTCTTGTGAAATGTTAAACTTTTCTTACTTATTTTGTTTTGCTTTTCCTCTACGATGCTGGAAAAGCTGTATTTTGCAGATAGATTCAATTTTCTAGTTGCTAGGTTTGTTACTTTTGCTAAAATTTTCAAAATATAAGAAGTTGAATAGTCATGGATTGTTTATTAAACTCCTTATCTACACATATAAAAATAAAACAATGATGGTGACCTGGGTATTTCTAAAATTGTATTCTGTTTTTCCATATTGTGTTTTACAATGTAATTAATAAAGATTTTGCATACATTAACACCCATCCCCTTCTATCTCATCTGTATGTCCATTACAGAGCATGTATGATTTCTATTCATTGCTATGTTGTGGTGAAGAGATTGTCTGAAGTAGTCCTATATCTATGCAGGTAGATCTTAAGCTACGGTGCTCTTGTTTATTTGCTTGTTCGTGATCAGTATGTCTGAAAGATGGTAACTATTGCATCAGGTATGACGATTAAAAAATATTATTGGTGCCTGATACACTGTGATGAAATAGGTAAGTCGATTCATAATTTGTTAATTAAATTAGAAAAAAATTCCTTTGGATTTGTCCTTTATTAAGAGTTTTTTTTTTTTAACAAATTGCTTGGGATGTTTTTTGTGTAATATATATCACATGCCTCAACCTTTAAATTTGAATGTAGAAAAGAGTTATCAGAATGAGCCTAGAAAATATTGTTATGAAATATTTGTGTTCTGTTATATTATGTTAACTTAGGAAATAATGGTAGTTATTTTTATTAGCATTTCCTACTTTCCACATGCCCTTACAGATGAGATATCATGTTTTTCCTACTCTTTTTATCGTGGTTGTTATATTCTTCATGATCAATAACAATCAATGAAAATTCATAACATTAATTTTCTTTGGGAAAGTGATATTTTAGCAAGAATCCATGACCAAAAATTTTAGCTGTTGTTCTTCTAGGAGATGAGACTATCAATGTTCCCGAAATTTCAAGAAATAGAACTTATTAATTGTGTTGGTTGATGTTTATTGTTTCTGAACTTAGAGGTGCATAATTCAATTTAAAATTTATTTTGGGGGTGCCTGGGTGGCTCAGTGGGTTAAAGCCTCTGCCTTTGCCTCAGGTCATGATCCCAGGGTCCTGGGATCGAGCCCCGCATCGGGCTCTCTGCCTAGCAGGGAGCCTGCTTCCTCTTCCCTCTCTCTCTGCCTGCCTCTCTGCCTACTTGTGATCTCTATCTGTCAATTAAAATAAATAAAATCTTAAAAAAAATGGAGTGGACCTTACGGGGGTGCTTATCTGAAATTGAGGGACATTATAAAAAAAATAAAAAATAAAATTTATTTTGAATTGAAAACAAGATCTTACTGAAGTTTAGGCATCCCACTTTATATCAGGCCTCCAGTACATTATAATTTATTTATAGAAAATTTCATAAGCATGAATGTCACTTTTCCTATTGCATTTATACTGAAACTGCAATGACTCAAAGATGTCAGATCTGAAAAGCACTACCTTTCTATAATTTCTGTTTCCTAGAAGGAATGGATATACCATTTTAGCACAATTATCCAACAGTATTCAAAACCACCATGAATTTTAAGACATAGTGTTTACACCCTAAAAATCAATTATGAAAATGTATAAACAACCAAATCTCTATCTGTAAATGAAATACTCCCACACAGACGTGTTTTAAAACTTTCTAACTTAAGGGATTTGATAGCACAGACTCAGGGTAGTAGTTTCAGTGCCTACAGTATACTTTCAGGGAGAGAGTAATGTAGGCTCTGAGTCACTTTCTGCCTAGAGATGACCTAATAGTGGTTCTGCCATTGTTTGTTTGTTTTTGAAAATACGTCCCTGGGCGTCATTCAGAAAATGCAGAGTTTGGCAATCTATATAAATTAAGGATGATCTTTTTGAATGTTTGTCTTTCACTACATCAAATTAACATAATTGGACAGAAATTCCACTAAATTAAGCATTGTTAGGAAACGTGTAAATTGGAGCTGCTCAAATTAGTTGCTCTTTGAACTATGTGCTGTTGGTTCAGGATTAGATAAGGAGTTTGAAGGAAAACCTAAATCATTGCTTCCTTTTTTGAGAGAGTCTTAGCATATTTTCTTAAAATTAGCTGAAATAAACAATGTGTTTAGTCGCAAAGTGATTTGCATTTTTGCACAAACTCCCTATCTCCTTGAAAATTATAACAAATATTTCATGAAACATCATTGATCTTTACTTTGTGACACTGCTGTAAAGTACATTCAGAGTTGCCAGTTAAAAGTGTTAGTGTTGAGATGAAATGTCATGCATTTTTCTTCACTTCCATGCAAATGAACACAGTAATTTATTAAGACACAATGAAGAAAAAAAAATTGACAATGAGTTCCAGATTTTAAAAATCACTTGCCATTCAATCCAACTTGTGAGTTTGATCGGTTACCGAACACTTTATAATGCACCCCCGGTAATTTTACAGAGATTATTTTTTTCTTACCAATTCTTGATTATTCTGTCTTGCAATGCAGAGAAAGCTAACTAAATTAAAATAAACTTCCGTTAATTTTGATTGTTATAAACTTAAAACTGATTAATTTCCATATACAGTGTTTAAAATGTTCACAATTTACATTAAATATATATTCTGTGTGTACCTTGGAAAAATTATACTGAAAATTGAAATTAAAATGATGTTGTATATAGCTGCAAGAAGCCGCCTGTCCCATTTCATCTTACTATATAAGTTTTGTCAGGTAATTTATAAAATCCCTACTGCATAACAAGTCTATTTTTATTGGAATGGGTAGTAATGTTTCTTCTTATTTCTAAATAAGAGTTGGTCTATGAGTGCATCTGCAACTGTATTTTTCCTAAGTGGCTTCATGGTCTTGAACTGAGAAATCTCAGAACATTAAACATCAAAATAATATATTTTGACATAATTAGACATCAAGGAAATGCAATTAAAATGACACTGAGATATCACTACCCACTTACCAGAATGGCTAAAACTAAATATAATGACAAGACCAAAAGAAAAAATATACCATTTGATGATACACAATGGCAAGTTGTACCATAACTTAACCATCTCAGACTAGTGAAGTGTTAAATTTGTTTTTCTAAGCAATGTTTTGGGTCACTTACCACTTTTCAAGGATATAAAGTGCTACCATTTTACTTAAAACTGTGAAATTTGGTCAGATTTAAATTTCAATTTATGTTAAAACATTCTGTAAACTGTGTTAAACTTTGACATTTGTTCCCTCTGTTCAGTGAATAACACTATATCATATTCTGAAAAATACGCTAATTTTCATTTTGAAAAATATCCCTTTTTCCTCTTATGGTAATTATTAATATGAATTAATAGTAGAATTTGATATGGTTCCATATGCCCATAAATACTTTTATTGTATATTATCAAATTTAATAATGAATATAATGTACTTCTTTGGACAATTTTTAAAGACCAGTCTACTCTTAAAACAAAAAAATGGAGACGCACTTCTTTAGTTCACACAAATTTCATTTTATTATATATAACCTCAGATAAATTTCAACAAATCATAATTTATTAAAATTATGTCTACTTAAAAATCTCATAGAGAGTAAAACCATCAAAAATAAAAATAAACACACACAACACACACACATCACCCATGTATTGGCAAATTACAGTTGCTGTAACAATACATTAGGCATTCCACTGTTGAGGGCTATCATATCAAAATTTCCATCAGTGACAAGAAGATTTGTATCCAAATGGACTGATTTTCCAGAATCCAAGAAAAAGTCTCCTAGGGTTTATTTAAAGATAAATATTTGAACAAATACTTCTTAAATTTAGGAAATTCAGAACATACGATTAAGGAATATTTGCAGTGCAGGCTATATTCAATCCTTCCTTCAAAATGTGCCTTTGAGTACATAATTCTGTTTTCTCTATCTAAATTGAGCTGTTCTCCAAGGAAGTTTTCTAAAATGTGTATCTCTGTGTGATAAATGTTCTAAGACCTAACATGCTTCATTGTATTTTTACTGTGCTCTCAAATTTAATCAATAATTTGGCTTGATGTATAATATCTAGTTTCAAATATCTTTTCCATCTATACAAACACCCAGCTGTCTCCTTTATATGCTATTACTATTGAGAATTCTGCTGTCAGTATTATTCTTGTACATTTAAGGTGATCTGTTCTTCTCTTGGGCATCATTTATGCTCTTCTCTGTTTTTGATATTCTTAAAACTCACCATAAAGTATATGAGTGGTTTTGTGTGTGTGTGGTTTTTGTTTTGTTTTGTTTCTGATTTCTCATGTTTGGCATCATTTTAAGTCTAGTATCTTTTATCTTTCTTTAATTCTCCAAAATTTATCTCAGTACTTATTTAAATATTTTCTTTATTTTTTTTTCTCTTCTGCTGCATTTGGGCAAAAGTCATTAATTTGTTTGTTTGTTTGTTTTTCCCAACTCATTTATTCATTTTACAGCTATATTCATCTTAGTCTCCATTTATTGTATTCTTTATTTCAACAATTTTCACTTAATTTATATTCACAGTATAGTATCTTTTCTTTGTATATGTATATCATTATTTTATCATATACTTTTAAGCTATTTTTAAAAATATTTTATTTATTTATTTGACCGTGAGAGATCACAAATAGGCAGAGAGGCGGGCAGTGAGAGAGGAAGGGAAGCAGGCTACCTGCTGAGCAGAAGCCCGATGTGGGGCTTGATCCCAGGACCCTGAGATCATAACCTGAACCGAAGGCAGCGGCTTAACCCACTGAGCCACCCAGGCGCCCCTTTTAAGCTATTTTTTTAAAGTACAGTCATTCTTTTTTTTTTTTTTAAGATTTTCTTTCTTTATTTATTTGACAGAGAGAGATCACAAGTAGACGGAGGGCAGGCAGAGAGAGAGAGAGAAAGAGAGAGAGAGGGAAGCTGACTCCCTGCTGAGCAGAGAGCCTGATACAGGACTTGAACCCAGGAACCTGAGATCATGACCTGAGCTGAAGGCAGTGGCTTAATCCACTGCGCCACCTAGGCGCCCCTAAGCTATTTTTTTAATTCCTGTTCCAATAACACTTGGATTGCCATATAAAGTTAACCACATCATCTTTTTTAGGTAAGTAATTGTACTTTTTATGTGCATAGTTATTTTGGTCCATGAGTTCAGCTCCTCTTAGGATCATCAAATCTCTGTAAAGTCTGGGTATGCTAGGATTTTCTAAGCAACAATAAAATACATTGAAACCTGGTAGCTTAATTATAATAATGTTTTCTTTCTCAATCATTCACAATAGTATTACATTCTGAGTAGCTTCCTTCTATTTTGCAGCTATAGTGTTTGGAAAAACTTGAATTGTGATATCACTGTGATGATGTGAATTAGTCAGGGTTTTTTAGAGAATCGGGAAGATAAAAAAAGGAAGATATTCACCAGGGCCAACTCTAGAAGTGACTATTAAAACATCTGTCCAAATTCAATTGAACAAAACTCAGAAATGCCATCTCCAGTGAAATACAAAGAAGATTATGTATAGTTCTGGGCACACACATCTCATTTGACCCAATGATGTATATCAATGAAAGACTGAAGGCCAATCACCACTCCATGGGAGAATTTAAAAATAAATTTACTAATGAGGCCAAGAATTCAGAATCACAAATAATTCAGAACTAATAATAACTGCCTTCACTTGATGTAAGATAAATCCTACGATCAAGTTTCAATTTTAAATTCTTACAATTTTAAATTCTTAAATCCTTATGAAGAAGCATCATTTGGAGGGAGCAGTTTTCATAATTTATCATCCATCAGCCTTTTTTTTAAGATTTTATTTATTTCTTGGACACAGAGAGAGAGAAAGAGAGAGAGAGAGAGAGATCACAAGTAAGCAGAGAGGCAGGCAAGCAGGGAAAGAAGCAGGCTTCCTTTTGAGCAGAGCCCGATGTGGGGCTGGTTCCCAGGACCCAGAGACCATGACTTGAGATGAAGGCAGAGGCTTAACCCACCACCCACGTGATGAGAGAGCCACTCAGGTGCCCCTCATCCATCAGTCTTAATTGATTGGAGGAAAATGTGTGGAGGAATAATGCCTTAGGGAGCTAATCTCTCTAAAGAATTTTCAAGTCTTTACCCCTTCAAGGTTTTTGTACAGTTCTGATAGCCTCTAAACATCCAGCTGATTTCTACAGTGACAGGCCTGTTAAAACCTGTCTTCAAACCAGGAATAGAGCTTGAAACATACCAGTCAAGAGCAACTTTGAGTCTTTTAAGGAATTTATCATCATTTCTTTGTTTTTGGTTAATATCTGAAATAGTTCCATATTACACTTGCATAATTTCTCCAGAGCTGACTTTGAAGGAGGCATTCAGTTCCAGCTAGTTCCATATTTTGGCAAGAACTATAATTCTATATATATATAAAAAAAACATATTTTAGGGTGCCTGGGTGGCTCAGTGGGTTAAAATCTCTGCCTTCGGCTCAGGTCATGATTCCAGGTTCCTGGGATTGAGGCCCACAGTGGGCTCTCTTCTCAGCAGGGAGCCTGCTTCCATTCCTCTCTCTCTGGCTGCCTCTCTGCCTTCCTGTGATCTCTGTCAAGTAAATAAATAAAATTTTTTAAAAAACATATTTTATACCAGTTATTCATGTTTATTAACAAAGATATCACAATACAAATAATACAAACAGTTGCTCTTTATTAATACCTTCAACCAAGATCAAAAAAATATGTCATATTTTATACAAAAATTTTATATCATCTGATAGGTCAGATATATATAAAATTACTTTTAAAGTTTTAAAAATATCATCAAATATTTTCATTTAAATGCAAATTTGAAAAAAAATCTACTTTTCCAAACACGACTTTTCATCCTATTTTTTTTTTAATTTTGTCGACAATTGATAAAATGTTTAGCGAGACTATAAATGGTAGATCAAAAAAAATGATTAATAGATGTAGGTTCAAATTATTATGTTCCATTAAAAATGATTTAGTCTTTGTTGAACATCTGCTTGGTAATATGTTGTATCCAGATATAGTAAATTAATGATATATATAAAATTATAGGGAAATGACACCTTCCGTTCCATTTTGAGTAGAGCTTTTAAAATGCTATTTGTCACAACCTGTCATCTTTTCATTATGTAGCATTATGTAGCATTTAAAAAATGTATACTCTTCACTTCGAAGTCTTTTAGAAATCTAAAATATGACTTTCTATGGTTTGTGTCCATATTCCTTTATTGCCAGTTTGAACAAATCCACATGCTTGGATTCAAAGGTAATAAATTCCTCTTATTTGGAAAAATGATGTTTATTTTTGTTCTCTCACCCTTCGCAGGTGGTTTCATTTTAGCACACTTCAGAGTTATAATTTCATGCTTATTAAAAACATTTATTATGATCTACATAGATGAATGAAACTTTTATTTTATTAAATTATTTGCCAAAAAATCTGTTATTTTTAAAAATGTATATCCTTTGAAGGGTTATTTTTGAGCGTTCAGAGAGGATCTAGTAGTGTGATATTATGCAGTTTTTAAGCAGGTATGAAATGGTTATTTATATGATTGTTTCTTTAAGGCTTATGTATATTGTCCATTATATGCTATAAAATATTTTGAAAGTAAATTTAAAGTATGTTTTACATAGTTTATTTTTTGGAAAAAATATTGAAATGACTTATGAAATTCAGTATACTCTCAACATTAATTTATTTTGAAATTTACCAGTTGTCTACTGAACCTATTATATGGCAGATATTACTTCAGACTACACTGGTAAATGAAATACTTGGCTTTGTAGAACTTTTATTTTCATGGGTGAGACAATTAAAAGCTATAAACCTTAATAAAAATTGCATAGTGCATTCAAAAATGATGAGTAAAATGGGGAAAAAGAAAAATTCGATCAGGGTGAGAAAAATCAAGGTTGCTAGGCAGGGGATGGGAGTTAAAATTTTTAATAGGAAGATCAGGGTAGTTACAATGAAGCTGACAATTGAACAAAGGTATGGAAAGGTGATGAATTTGCCCAGAACTATTAGCAATAAGATCACTCCAGACAAAGGAATTGGCTATCTTGAAGGCCATAAGGTTGGATCATGCCTGGCATATCTGAGGAATAGCAAGGAGGCCACTGTGAGTGACTGAAGAGTAGCAGGGAAAGAGGTCACAGAGGTTAAATGAGTGGCTAGATCATGTAAAAGCTTAGAAGTCATTGTAAAACTCTGGCTTTTATATTTGGAAACTTACTGTGTGATAGAATTTCTGCTAATAACTGAGAGTTCAAATGTCCATAAAATTTCAAGGATTCTTATTCTACTAAGACGGAATAAAGAAAAAGAGTTCATATTTTCACATGGTGTAACAAATGCTCGGAGATCCAAGTGTAGGAAGCTATGGGAGCACAGAAGAAGGCACTAAAATCACACCAATATATTAGATGACTGTGACTATATATAAATTTGTATTTTCTAGATTTTTTATAGTCATGGAATCACACAGTATATACTATTCATTGCCTGGCTTTTCTTTGAGAAAAGCATCATTACTTTGAGAATCTCCAATTGTAAATAGTTCATTTTGATGTTGAATAGTAATCTCTTTAATGAATAGATCATAATTTGTCTTTGCTCAATTGATGGATATTGATGAACATTTCCACTGTTTTCAATTCTTAAAGCTGCTATGAAATTCATATACAAGTCCTTGTATGAACATAGGGTTTGTTTCTCTTGGTTAAATGCCTAGAAGTAAAATGGCTATTTGTGTAACTGCAACATATTTTGCATTTAAAAAAATTTTCAAACTATTTTCCAAAGTGGTGGTATCATGATATATGCCAACAACAGTTTAGATTATTTGTTGCTTCTCAATCTAGCTCAGACGAAGTACAATTAGCCTTTATAATTTTAGCCATTCTAATAGATATGTAAGCATGTCTCCTTATGATTTTAGTTTGTATTTCTTTAATGTCTAAATGTTGAGAAATTTGTCATGTGCTTATAAGCCATCCATATTCTTTTGGTGACATATCTCTTCAATAATTTTCTTCAAAATTGGATACTCTGTTTGGTTATTAGTAAGGTTTTTAATTTTTTTCATTTTTTAATAATCAGAGTAGATGTCCATTATCAGATATATAATTTGCAAATCCCTTCTCCATCTTTACGGTTTCTGAATGGAGCTTTGATAGCTGTGTCTTTCAAGAAAGTGCTACTTCTTTCCTGGTACACCAATGTATGACTAGAACATTATCAATGTTGACCTTTGCAAAGAAAATCATGGCTTAAGATATATGTAGTATGCGGTTGTTTGGAGTGTTCTGTAATATCAAGCATATCTAGTTAGTTGATAATTTTGTTCAAGTCTTACATATCTTACCAATTTGATGACCATTTGTCTATATAATCTTAAAATAAGGGTGTTGACATTTTTTTCCATTTCTCTTCTAAGGTAGAAGTTGTGATTTTTTCTTAGTTTTTCCCTATATATCCCCAAATCTGTTATTAAATATTAAAAGTCAAGAATTATTATACTCCCTGATGAATTCATCCTTTTACTCTTCTGTAATTTTGACTTGATCTTTATGTCTGATAATAAAATTTGCTTTAAAATCACTTTTCATTATCTTGATATAACCACCAAAGATATAGTGTGATTAGTGTTAATATAGCATACTTTTTCTTTTACTTTTTAAAGCACTTCTATATTTAATCCTGACAAAGAAACAAAACAGATTTTTAACTCTGGAAGCATCTTTCTAAATTATCTTTTTTTTTTTTTAATAAAGCAGTAGCAATTTTTGTTAAGGGACCTAAAGTGAAAGTAGGATTAGAAATTTATTTATTTATTTAGTAAAAGATTTTATTTTGTTTATTGACAGCAAGAGAGAGAGAGAGATAGAGAAGAAGAAGCTCACAAGCATGGGGAATCACGTGCAAAGGGAGAGGAAGAAGCAAGCTCCTTGTGGTGCAAGTAGTCCCATGCAGGGCTAGATCCCTGTACACTGGAATCATGACCTCAGCCAAAGGCAAACATCTGCTTAAACAACTGAGTCATCCAGGCACCCCTAGAAAATTAAAAAAAAAGACCTTTTAAAAACATTTTGTTTCTTTCTTGTATTTTTTAAAATATTTTATTTATTTGACAGACAGAGAGATAGGAAGAGGAACTATAAGCAGGGCAGAGGGAAAAGGAGAAGCAGGTTTCCCACTGAGCAGAGAGCCTGATGTGGGGCTCCATCCCAGGACCCTGGGATCATGACCTGAAAAGAAGGAACACTTATGGAGGAAGCAACCCAGACACCTCTTTTCTTTGTTTTTAATATATGGCAACTGATGCTTCCCAGCCACGAGGAGCATATTACCCATTGATTAAATCTTTGATAACAACCTATTTAAAAAGGTGTGTAAATATATACTTACTCAGATTTATACACTTTGTGTTTTCTTCATAGTTTGGGGCTGGACCCCATGGTGACAACACTGCTTTCAGCCTTTGCCTTCCCATCTTTTGATACCAGGTATTTGGTCAGCAAAGCAAATTAGTATCAAAATTAATAAGCCTTTGGCACCATATCTCTGGAGCAGGGGTTGCTCTTAGCCAAGGCCCAGAACAGTTGACCTCCCCTCGCTAGTGCTATAGCCCCAAGGACTAGGTCCCTGCCACCAGAACTCAGTCTTACATGTTATGCTAAGCAGACAAAACCAAAACAGGAAAGCTCTGACATCTTTCATTGGCATGCCTCATCTCCAACTCCCAACGACGTCCAGGCAGTACCAGATGCCAGGGAGGGGTCTTGGTCCAACATATGGGCAGGAAGGAAGTAGCCACGAGCAAGTACCTGCCTCTCTGTGCCTTTCTTTCATGAGCAGGTTGTAAGGAGGAGGAAGAGGAAGGGGAAGAGAGGTGAACTTCAGAGGGTGAAGGCCTCAGGTAGGCATCTGGCTCCTGCCAGTAGGAAAGGGACAAAGGAGAAGGCAGTGAGTCTTGCAGGGAGGGTGGGGGGTAAGGGTTACAGCTTATGACGGAATCTGGACAGGAGTAATAGGGATACTAGTCATTTGAGTCCACCATTGGCAAGCTGGGCTGGGTGTCAGGGCCGATAGGCCTCCCTGGGCAATGGCACATGAGAGAAGGTGCTCTTCTCTGAGGAGCAGGTGGAGCTTCGGGTGTTGGGAAAGCATAGACAGTATTGTTCCAGGTCCAAGGACAGGTCCAGGTACTCCTGGTTGGAGGTCAAGGCCACAGTATGATCCAGGTCTTCTACCAGCAGCTTGAAGGTACCACATGCCAGCCACCCCTCATTATTGTGTATATCTCTCTGTTGCACTTATTGGCTTATCCATCAAATGACTCCTTCAGCAGCTTGAAAACCACCTCCACAGGCACTCCAGGATATGAGAGGCTTCCAGAGTGAAAATTTTGCACAGGATCACCCCAAAAGACCAGAAGTCACTCTGGTGGATGTAGATCTGGTCAAACATGGCCTTAGGGACCATCCACTTCACCGGCAGTCCACTGTTGGTTGTCTTTTTATAGTAACTGATGTGGTGATATCTCTGGCAAGTCTGAAGTCTGAGATCTTCATCATGTTGTCCTTTGTCACCAGCACATCCCTGGTGGCCAGGTCTTGGTGTATGCAATTCTTGGAGGTAAGGTACTCCATGCTTCAGGCTACCTGGTAGGCACAGGGTACCAGGTCCTTGGAGGAGAGTTGCTCTGCTGCATTGTGGCTGATATTGTAACAGTACTCCAGGTCAGGAGGCCTCTGGGCCTGCAGGTACTCCTGTATGTTGTCTTTGGAGGCCTATTCCATGAGAGTGTACGAAGGACCATCCTGTGAGCAGGACCCAGCAGGTTGATGGTGTCCTTGTGCTGTCCAATCATCTTCATCATCTCCATTTCTGAGATTAGGTTAACAGGTCTTTCTGTGTTGCATCTGACTTCAACATCTTCACAGACACTTTAGTCAAATGGTTGGATTTGTCTTTGTCCAGCCCAATGGCCTCCTCCATCACCACCTGCCCAAAATAGGCCTGTCTTAGGGGTCTGCCTAAACTGCCTACAACCAGCCTGCCTCAAGGCAGTTATGAACTCTAGATTATCCTCAAAAACATTAAACCACAAGCTAAAAATTCTCTTCACTAGGTCTCTGTCGTAGGTCTAATTTTCCTATCGTTCATCATTTATCTTTTTCCTAATTCTTATTTTCAGTATAGTTTATTTTGCTTCCAGGTGTTTCCCCTGGTTTCTGAATGCTGTTTCATAGGGAAGAATTATCCTGTCATAAAATTATTTCTTGAGCATTCATTACATCTCTCAGTTAAAATGGGTTCTTTTATGGTATTGATTCATTTGAGTTTTCTCAAAATGGGAAGACTTTTCAAAATGGTGTTTTCCTCAAGGTTCAGAGTATGTCTTCGCCTCATCTTTACTCTTTTTGAAATTCACTTTTCAAATTCTTGTCCCTCTTTTTATCTTTTTAAATTAAAATGTTTTATTTTTACTATTTTTTTATTTGAGTATAGTTGATATTCAGTGTTACATTGGTTTCAGGTTTTCAATATCTCCATACATTATTCTATGATCACTACAAATATAGCCACCATCTTTCACCATATAACACTATTATAATATCATTGACTATATTCTCTACACTGTCCCATATCTCTTTTTAAAATCTCTGATTTTTATGTTTTCTGTTATTCCAATTTTCGACCATCATTTTACATGGTTACTTTAATAAAATATGCCTGATTACACACTCTTTGCTGAACACCATAGCATTTGATTTATAGTAGTCTTCTTTTTCTTCTTCTTTTTTTTAATTAACATATAATGTATTATTTGCCCCAGTTGTACAGGTCTGTGAATCGCCAGGTTTACACATTTCACAGCACTCACCACAGCACATACCCTCCCCAATGTTCATAACCCCACCACCCTCTCCCTACCCTCCCCACCCCCCGGCAACTCTCAGTTTGTTTTGTGAGATGAAGAGTCTCTTATGGTTTGTCTCCCTCCTGATCCCATCTTGTTTCTTTTACTCTTTTCCTGTCCCCCAAACCCCCCACATTGCACCTCCATTTCCTCATATCAGGGAGATCATATGATAGTGTCTTTCTCTGGTTGACTTATTTTGCTAAGCATAATACCCTCTAGTTCCATCCATGGCAACGCAAATGGCAAGATTTCATTTCTTTTGATGGCTGCATAGTATTCCATCATATATATATATATACCATTCATTTGTTGATGGACATCTAGGTTCTTTCCATAGTTTGGCTATTGTGGATATTACTGCAATAAACATTTGGTGCACGTGCCCCTTTGGATCATATAGCAGTCTTCTTTACCTGTATCAGAACCCCAAGAAGCTTTATTTATTTATTTACTCACATAAACAGATGATCCAACACAACGTTTTTTGATGTTCAAATGTATTATAATGTCTTACCGCTTAACACTATGCTTACTGCTCTCTTTCACTGTCTGACTAAATCCTCATCATCACTATGCCATTTAATGAGAAATAACATTTGAACTCAGAGTTCTCTCCATATCAGGGAATGAAGACTCCACCCTTCTGTTTGTGCAGGTAAAATAAATGTTGATATTGTCTGTCCTGCACATACCCCATCCTGTTCACCAGAATATTCACCATCAAAATATATACAAAATGAAAACCATACCTCACCACTTCTATTACCACCCAGCATGCTAAAAACACCATCATATGTTCCTGAATTATTGACTTGATTGATAGCCCCACTTCCACACATAATGCACTCCTTTCTCCCTGCAAATTTATTTTGGTACAGCAACTTAACGTAAAAATCAAGTCAGATGATTTTATTCTGCTGTTGAAAGTCTTTTGGTATCTTCCCCTTTCATATTAAATAAAAACTGAAGGTGTTTCAATGTACTAGAAGGTCATACATCAATACGTTCTTCCTCTCTCCACCACTATGAACTCCTCATTGGCCTCCTTGCTTTTCCTCAAAAGTAACAGACAAGCTGTTCACACAAAGTCTATATACTTACTTGCTCTGCCTAGAGCAATCTTTTCCTTTAATATTTGTATAACACTCTCCTTCACTTCCTGGGTCTTTGTGCAAATAACATCTCCTAAATGAGATATAACTACCCAACACAAAATAAAATTAACTTTCATCCCAGCATTCTCCAATGGCTTTTACCTTTCTTGTATTTCTTTGTAACACTTATCGCCATCAACCATCAATCATTATTCTATTACTGGTTTATTTTCTTATTTGAGACAGAGAGAGAGAGAGAATTGGGAGGGTGCGCAGAGGAAGAAGAAAACACCCCACTGCCTAGAAAGCCTGCTGGGGAGTTACATCCCAGGACTCTGAGATCATGACCCAAGCCAAAGGCAGTCACTCAATGGACTGAGCCACCGAGGTGCCCCTCTATTATTGGTTTATTTCACTATTATATTTCAAAAGAATGTAAGCTCTTTGTGGTCAGGTATTTTATATGTTTTATTAATCGAATTATTCTCAGAAAGGTAGCTGGCAGATTGTAAGGGCTCACTAAACTGTATTTTGTTGTTATTATTGGGCTCCTTTATGGGCTTTACCTCTTACGCTAGAAGTCTATCCTTCAGATGTAAGCAATAAGAATAGAGCCCTGCTGCCTGTTCAAATGTGTAAAAAGCATGTATTAAGTGGATATTTTAAAAGCTAAATGAATGGCTTAATAGTTGTATATAGGGGGGAAGGGAACATATTTTCCACAGTTTAGAAGTGGAGTTCTTTTATACAGTTCTTGTACAAGCCTACACTCTTGAACGATAATGGGCAGTTGTACATTACAATTATACAAACACTTTGGTAATTTATATCCTTTTTTTGTAATTCATGACTGGATCATTTAATTCCTTAGGAGCATTATAGCATTTCAACTTTTCACGTTCAATAAACTTATTGGGGTTGCTACCTTTTTTATTCAAATGGAGAAATAGTCATGATTTAATCTAAATAAAGTGTTACTGATTGTGTTGTTTTCTAGGAATGAGTCGCACATGCTAGTTTAAAAGTTTTGTTAAATTCCCAAGTCTGTCACTGATAAAAGCCTTTTGTAGATTAGTAACTTGATCAAAACGGAAAAGTTATGTAACACCAATTGTTATACTATCTTTGTTTCCATCTTGCATTGTAATAACACCCATCTTAACTCTATTTAAGACAAATCATTGCCAGATGGATTTCTGGCATTGATGGCATGATATGAAATCTACTATAACTAAAAGTTTTTCGTTTTAGTAGCATATAAATCAATTTAGAAAAATATATGTATTTGATATAAGATAAAGTTTTAAATTATTTGGCAATAGTAAACTAAACTTTTTTTGTAAATTTTTATTTTCTAAAATTTCATTGAGCTCTTTAGCAATAAGAAACAAGTTACAAAAAATTAAGGTTTATTTACCCCAATTCAAAATTATTAGGAATATAATCATAGAGGTTGAAGTATTTAAAATATTGAACCCAAAATATTTTATTAGGTAAATTCATGAATGCTGAGCATTCACTGTTAAAATATACTAATACTATTGATAGATTGGTAGAAGCCTAAAATCAAATATTTATTAAATATTCATATCCATATCTTTTCATGGCTTGGTAGTTCATTTCTCTAGCATTAAATAATATTCCATTGTTTGCATGTACTACACTTTTTATTTGACCTTTCACCTATGGAAGGATATCTTGGTTGCTTCCAAGCCTTTGTCAGTTATGAATAAAACTACTATAGACATCTTTGTGGGTATAGATTTCATCTTCTTTGGATGAATACCAAGAACTGCTACTGCTGAATCATTTGGCAAGAATATGTTTAGTTTTGTAAGAAATTGCCAAGTTGTTTTCCATACTTTATTCTCAATAGACATGGAAGAACATTCCTGTTGCTCCACGTCCTCACCAACATTTCGTGTTCTGTTGTCAGTGCTCTGGGTTCTGGGAATGTACTGGTGTCTCTTTTTTGTTTTAATTTGCATTTTCCTGATGACTTATGATGTGAAGCATCTTTTTATATGCTCATTTGCCATCTGTAATATTTTCTTTTGTGAGGTATCTGCTAAGGTCTTTGGCTCATTTTTAATCAGGTTTTTCCCCCATTGTTGAGTTTTAAGGGGTCTCTGTGTATTTTTGATTAACAGTCCTTTGCCAGATGTGTATTTTGCAAATTTTTTCTCATAGCCTGTGCTTTGCCTTTTCATTCTCTTGGCATTGTGTTTCACAGAATAGACATTTTAAAATTCAGTGCTTGTGCTTTTGTAGCTAAAGTTATCGCCAAAACGAAGGTCATTTAAATTTTCTTCTATATTACCTTCTACATGTTTCATGTTTAGGTTTATAATCCAATCTGAGTTAATTTTTGTGAAGAGAGTATGATATCTGCCTGAATTTATTTTATTTTATTATTTTATTTGATTTGATTTTATATTTTTACATTTAGCTTCACCATTACTCCAGAACCATTTGTTTAAAAGATTGTATTTTGCTCTCTTGTATTGCTTTTGCTTTTATATTAAATATAAAATATAATTGATAATATATATTCTGTTGCTTTAATCTAGTCTTTCTGTGGTATTACAATATCTTGCTTACAATTGTCGTTATGGTAAACTTTTTTAAAAGATTTTATTTATTTATTTGACAGAGAGAGAGATCACAAATAGGCAGAGACACAGACAGAGAGAGAGATGAGGAGAATCAGGCTCCCTGCTGAGCAGAGAGCCCAATGCAGGACTCGATCCCAGGCCCCTGGGATCATGACCTGAGCCGAAGGCAGAGGCTTAACCCACTGAGCCACCCAGCCGCCCCATCGTTATGGTAAACTTTGAAGTCAGTCCTCAGTCTTTGTTCTCCTTCAACACTATGTTGACTATTGTGAGTCTTGGCCTCTCCATATAAACTTTAAAATAAGTTTGTTAATATTAAAAAAAAGAACTTGCTGGAATGCATTAATTGTATAGATAAACTTGGAAACCAGTGACCTCTTGAGCTTAGCAGGAGATAGACCATGGACATCAGTTGTCACAGTGGTGCCTCTGGCAGAACCTATTGCAAATCCCTAGGCTAAATGAGACCTCAAGGATCTAAGAGAATGTCTAAGAAGTACTTGATACATCCCTTGGGTATGGTTTATTGAAGTGTCCACCTGTCTGAAAGCTGGGGAATCTAGATAAGGGAGGGAAAATTAGTTATGATAAAACATATTAACAAACATCAATAAATTTTGTGAAACTAATTGTCATGGCTCATATACAATATGACCAACGAAGGGACCATCAGAAGGAAATCATCAGTTATGTTTATTGTGAAATTTTTATTCAAAATAAAGCAATGTGAGGGGAAGACACAATGAGAAAATTACCATTTTTTAAATGGTTAAACTTCTTACAAAATGGAATAGGTTTTATATTCTAAGTAGTATATTGAAAAGTAAAACATTGGGGCACCTGGGTGGCTCAGTGGGTTGGGCTGTTGCCTTCGGCTCGGGTCATGATCTCAGGGTCCTGGGATTGAGCCCCGCATTGGGCTCTCTGCTCTGCAGGGAGCCTGCTTCCCTCTCTTTCTCTGCCTGCCTCTCTGCCTACTTGTGATCTCTGTCTGTCAAATAAATAAATAAAATCTTTAAAAAAGAAAAGTAAAACATTAAAAAATAAAATTTCAATTAAAAATTATGTAATTTTAAAAAAAGGTTAAAAATAGCAGAACCATTTTTCTTATAACTGGAAAATACATTGTATATATATATCTATCAAAAATAACTCGTCATGGGGGCGCCTGGGTGGCTCAGTGGGTTAAAGCCTCTGCCTTCAGCTCAGATCATGATCCCAGGAACCTTGGATTGAGTCCCACATCGGGCTCTCAGCTCAGCAGGGAACCTGCTTCCTCCTCTCTCTCTCTCTGCCTGACTCTGCCTACTTGTGGTCTCTGTCAAATAAATAAATAAAATCTTTTATAAAAAAAATTTTTAAAAATAACTTGTCATGTCTGGAATCAGGAGCATATGGAAAAAAATAATATCTGAAGACAATACTTCTGCCATGTTTTGTGCCTTGTTAATATTTTTAAACAGTCAGGCAACTTTTAGCTTTATTGAAATACCTGCTAAGATACCAGCAGTGCCTTTTGGAGCCCTATGACTATAAAAATTAATTGCAAATATTCAAAATGTTTACTATGGTGTCACTATTTAGGGCCACCACCAAGTATGTTTCAGAAGTAAGCATAACTGTTACTCTTCTGTAAGGCAAAAGGGCATATTTTCAGGAGTTCCATCTACTGTACCAGGAGGTGAATCAAGTAATGATTTTTGTCTATAAAATAATTCACTTTTCAATCTAACATTCCTCATTCCACATTATAATAATAAAAACTAGGAGGAGACTAAAACAAACAAACAACTACAACTACAACAACCAGCTTTGCCTTCAGTGGAAAAGTAAATATAACCTTATGAGTAGCCTGAAATTTATTTTTAAATATTTTTAAGATAAACGTTTTTGTTAGAAAACCACATATTTTATATTACTAAGAAATACCAGGCAAAGTTTTATTAACTTCTAAAAAGTCTAGTTACTTCTATTTATCTATTAACTCATCTCTTTATGAAGTAGAACATGATCACACCTATTGTATCTACCCAAGGTTGTATGCTTTGGTTATTTTATGTTTGCTATTTCCTTGCTTAATTTTTACAATATTTGATACATAATAGTATCTTTAAGTCCATCTACGGATTCACAGAATTTGTTTGAACTTCATAAAAATGTACCACACTTTTTGCACTGTCCTTGTTTTACTTCTCTATTAGCTTTGCAAGATTTATTCACTTTAGAGTGTGTATTTTATTTTTATTCCTCCATAATGCTATGTTTACAAATTTGTATTTATCTGTACTTTTAAAAATATCTTAATTATATACCATTTCTCATCTCACGTAACACTCATGTTACTTCTACACTTATCAGATATTATGTAACTGAAAACCACAACTCAGCAACAATAGAACACCATTTTTCAAAATTAAATGGCTTACCAGAATTCTTTAATTCTATCCTTTATTTGTATTAGATGACCCTTTATTCTGGTATTTGGCATTGTTCATTTGGAGGAAAGCTTATAAGTTGATATTCCATAAATAGAAGGATTATTTATGATTGATTAATTATTTTCATTTAGAATGCATAGAATATGGTTGATTTAATATTTCTTACTCTCTGCCTGGAACATAGTGCTATCTATGTAATAGCCACTAAAATATTAAGTTAATCACCTAGACTTTAAACTGCATATTAATAGGAATAACATACAGAACTCTTCTCAGATTGGGACACCTGGGTGGCTCAGTCATTTGAACGCCTGAGCCTTTAGCTCAGGTCATGATCTTAGGGTCCTGGGACTCAGTTCTGCACCAGATTCCCTGCTTAGCCAGGAGTTTGCTTCTCCCTCACCCTGCTGCTCCCCCTGCTTGTGCTCTCTCTCACTCTCTCTCTTACAAATAAATACAATTAAAAAAATAAATTCTTCTCAGATAGCTAATATAGAATATCGCCTTGTATTCATCAAAGGGAAAGTGCCGGGATGCCTGGGTGGCTCAGTATTTAAGCCGCTGCCTTCAGCTCAGGTCATGATCCCAGGACCCTGGGATCGAGCCTCGCATCGGGCTCTCTGCTCAGCAGGGAGCCTGCTTCCTCCTCTCTCTCTCTGCCTGCCTCTCTGTCTACTTACAATCTCTGTCTGTCAAATAAATAAATAAAATCTAAAAAAAAAAAAGGGAAAGTGCCATATAATAATGAAATTCAGACTACTTCAAATTCATTTTTTAACCAGTAAGAAAGTACTGGAAACAAGCCAAAAATGTCTTCAATGAATTAAAGAAATAGATTGATTTTCAATATCTTAATGTTTATAAAATAAATTGCAAGACTTTTATACTAGATATCAGTGTAAATATTCATTATACAAGGATATTCTAAAAATAAACCCGAGAAAACTACTTGACATATATGATGACAAAATCGAGTTTGACAAAAGTCAGTTTGGGTAAAACTTACAACACCTACCACCTGAAACTCTTGTTCTATAATTTAATTATTTTAATGTACAAAAATACAAAAGTAATATATCAGAGAAAGTATATTGATAGCTTTGAAGGTATGCTCTGGTTGTGCCCTGTTTACTATTGAAAGGGGAATCCAATATGTGATGCTTATGGTGTGACTATATTAAAATTCAACAAGTTCAGAAGCATTCGAGGAATAGAATAAAGACAAAAGATGACCCTTACTTATCCTAAAGATAGACAATGGTATATATGTGCTAGTTGGGGAGAGAATCCAGTCAGTAGATGGAGGATGTGGTAGTGGAAACAAAAAGGACACAACGTTTTGGTTGAAAGGCTAGCACTCTATTTAACAAAGTAAAATTGTGTGTTAATAGCCTTGAATAATATCCAAAAAATATTTTCAATTCATTGAAGATTATTTAGGAAAAACTTGAAAAATACAACTTGATAAGGATTCCAATAAAAGATTCATAAGCAATACAAGTTTCAGAATTTTTAGTATATTTTCCCTAAAAAGCCATTTGATTTAAATTAAAAAGAATTCTATTTACCTGCCACTTAAATAAGAGGAAATTATTTGGTTTTGTAATAAGTCAATAAAATAAATTAACATATCTTTAGAAAACAGATATGCACACTAATTTAAAAAGAATCGTGCTTAATCTGTTCAGCAAACATTTGTAAAATTCCTTGCCATCAGCTAGCTCTGGAGTTCTGCTAGGTGAGTAAGGCCATGTATGTTACTGCTCAGAGTACTGACACAAAGCAATTGTCCCCTTCACATCCATTTTTTGCTGTTGATATGTCATGCTATGTTGTTTAGAGATCCATAGATGGCCCTACATGAAGGCCTTTTTTTGTGTGTATATGGGTGACTGTGATTTAACTTTCAAATAAGATGGTTCCTGATTTACAATGATTCAACTTACGATATATTTGGCAATGATGTGAAAGTGAAAGTGATTCAGTAGAAACTGTACTTTGAATTTTGAATTTGGGTCTTTATAAAAAGGGCCAGTGACATGTGGTATGGTGCCATCTTGTGATGCTGGGCAGCGGCAGTGAGCCACAGCTCCCAGTTAGCTAGAAGATTGCAGGGGTGAACACCTGATATTCTTACAAGCATTCTATATATAACCATTCTTCTTTTTTTAGTGTAATATTTAATAAATTGCATGTGATATTTGATACTTTGTTATAAAATAGGCTTTGCTTAAGATGATTTTGCCCAAATGCAGGCAAATGTAAGTGCTCTGAGTATGTTTAAATAAGCTTAAGGTAAGCTATGATATTTGATAGTTTAGGGGTATTAAATGCATTTTCAATTTTTTTATGTGTGTCTCTGTACATAGCCCCCTTGTAAGCTGAGGAACATCTCTATATGTATATGTAGCCTTGGTATGGCTTACATATTATTGGCATGAAACATCTAGAACAGTATGTGTGCCATATAATTGTCTACAACATCCAACAAGTTTCTTGAAAACTTGTGCCAAAGGGGTTATGTCTTTAAGGATTCTTATTTCGGAAGGGTTCTCTCAAATGTAAGATTTTTCAGAAGTTAAGTGAAAATCTGACCAAACTAAACATTTTTCCATTTTCCCTACTGAGCAAAGATAGCTAAAATCTATCTGCCATTTTCAACACTGTACTCAACGATTGTAATTCTAATTTAAGAACAGATGATTTATATCAAAACCACATGTTGGCCTAATCTTATACAATATACATAAATCTCACTCAGATCCTTGGACACTTTTATTTGTTGAGTCTATATGGTACTACGGACATTCATCTTTTTTGACCTCATAGCTTCATGTATGTCTATACTTTTGAAAATACATGCATCATAGTTCCATTGTAAAATGTCTGGGTTATAAAATGTGCTATGCTATCAAAATGGTAATAAGAACGTACAAATGACCTGATGTAATGAACTGGACCAGATTGCCAGATATCACATTTCATACCAGAAAGATTCAGTGGTAAGTTTTAAAATGGCCAGCTATACTTCGACTGAATTATAACTCATTTAACTTCTTTCTTTGTGTACAGTATTATACATTAGTCAGTATGATAGTAAATAAGTATTTTGGACAGATGTAAATATGCTGTAATAAACAATGTTTTTCTTCTTTCCTTTAGTCCTTTTTACTTGTAAGACTAGCCACAAATACCATGCCTCCCCCAAAATAATTTTCAATCCAAATTTATCTCTAAATGAATTTATTGCACAGAAAAAATATATATATATATACACTTACAGTAGATATGTTCAAAAATAGTTACACAACAGCAGGGCCCTATATGTAAGCAGTATAGTTGTTTTGTTTTGTTTTGTTTTTTTCTTTAAAAAAAAAAAGAGGTTATGTGAAATATTGGAATTTTATTTCCAGGCCTAGTATTTCAAGACAGTTAACTACACTTACGGTGTCAACAGCCTCTTGTTGGCAGTATGATTTTATCGGCTCCATGGAATAACAGCAAGAATATACTATTGCTTCTTTCTTTTATGACACACACAGAAAAAAAAAATTGACACATTTGCTCAAGACAAACCAGAATTATTTTAACCTATCAAAATTGATGGGAAGCCTTCACTGCCAAAGTCACTGCTGGGTTTTCACAATTCATAGCAGACAATCTGCTACTCCCATTAGGATAAAGGAGAGAAGAGTCATAATCAGGGAAGAAAGCTGGATTTATACTTATAATTATCATTGAATTATTTAGCCTGCTATAGGATTATTATTATTAGTGTCATTTGATAATTTTCTCTCATTTTATTAAACACAACTGTGAGTAATTACCCTACCTAATATTTCTCTGTATTGGCTGACTAGCTAGCAAACATTCATGAAAATATCCATTAGCCACACACATAAAATGCTGCATTATGATGCTGTTGAATCAGAACATACCACTACCTGATTCTGTAGCTCTTTGAGGATTTGCAAATCAATTAATTATATGTTTCTTGGATTCTTCCCATACAATTAGAAAATTTATAATAGAGTCCATGAACATTATTAGTTCTACCATTTTAAACCAGCAATCACACTTTGATTTTTACAACAAAAGCAGAAATATAAACACACACATTTGGATCAGTTTTCTGTTAGTCTGTCTGGACTTCAAAATCCTATTCCTCAAGATAATGCACACCAAAGTTCTGGATTAAACAAGAAATTAGATGGCACCTGAACACTTGGTTTAATATTCTCCAAAGGACTATGCAACTTATTTCTTACATTATGACATTGTTTTACAAAGATCCACACTTTTATAATGTTAGTATTTTTAATAATCAATAAAGTCAATTAATCATGATTAAAAATCAAACATAAAAATTTCTACTTTTTGCTTTTGCCCTCTCCATTTAGAACTTATTTATAGCCTGATAATTCAAAGGTCCCTATGTTTATGAAAGTCTGGACAGAAATAGCTCTAAGATCCCATTCAGAACTTGATATTAATCTAAGTCTTTAGGCTCCATTCATCCTGAGAGCAAAGAGTAGGACAAAGGATTTGAGTACTGTTAGTGTATCTGGGAGATTACCCAGATAATGAAGCAACTTTGTCAAAGAGGTACATTGTTGATATAATTGTTGTGGATAGAAAATGAAGGCTTGCTTTTACTGAAAGGTCCTGAGAAACTTCTTTAAGTTGTCCTCATGAAGACCTGAAAACTGACAATTTTACCTATGGTTCTTATTTCCACTTCACTGAGTGCTGTCCTCAGAGGACATTAACTCTCCTACACTTTTGGGTTGTGTTGGAGACATTCTAAAATGAGAGAGAGAACATGAGATGCTATCAGTGTTAAGTAACTGCAATTTCCCATGGAACTATCCACCACAGGTTTGGCTATAATCAGGTGTTGGGCCTTGATATCAGAGGGATTTGAGGCAGTATCATTTTAGGTTAATCATTATATCTGAAATTTCCAAAAACTTCAACTGATGAAACATTGATTATAAATCTATAAATATAACAATAAATCTACAGTATTCAAATTATTTTCATAGAAATACACAAACAAAGCATCAATTGATTAATATTTAAATGTTACAGAATACTGAACTGAAAGGATTTGGTCATAGAACAACGTGTAAGAAGTAGAACTTAGGTTTAGGTTAGAACTCAGGATGCATTTGAGACTCAGTTAAGAAATTGAATGGAGGGACGCCTGGGTGGCTCAGTGGGTTAAGCCACTGTCTTCGGCTCAGGTCATGATCCCAGGGTCCTGGGACCGAGCCCCAAGTCAGGCTCTCTGCTCAGCAGGGAGCCTGCTTCCTCCTCTCTCTCTGCCTGCCTCTCTGCCTGCTTGTCATCTCTCTCTGTCAAATAAATAAATAAATAAAATCTTAAAAAAAACAAATTGAATGGATGTCTGACTATCTTATAGGTTTGCTAAAAATCAGTGACTTTGTGTTCATGTGTGGCTATGCAGGAATTTTTAACTTTCCTTAAGAAGTTATTAGATTTGATTATATAATGGCAGTAAAGGATGGGGAAAAGCAAAGTATAAACCCCATAAAGACAAAGACACTGAGTATGAGAAAAGAGTAATAGATAAGAAGAATCAATGCATTTGAGGAAAATGGGAATTGAAATACACAATGATTGTTGATTTTTTTAGATGGAGAAAACAAAACTAGCTTGCAAGAAGGAAATAACAGAAGACATGTTGTGATGTGACACAGAATCCTGGAAAAGGCAGTAACATGGAATAAAGGAGTAGGGAGAGCATATCAGGTAATTTGGATAGGAAGGAGTTAGGAGATAATTGCTTGATAAATTTTATATGGCCCACTTAAATGCACAGATTTCTCTTCTTTAATTTATATGGAGAACAGGGTGTCCTTTCTCTTCCCTTTCAGAACACCAGAGGTGTACTCTTTCAGACTGAAAACCTGAAAAGCTCAGGACTCAGTTGCTTAAGCACAGCTGAGAGGACATATTTCAATTAAGATTTACATTTTGCTGTAGGTAGTAGACTGTCAAAAGTGGTTTAACCATATTTTTTTCATTTAACAAGAAGACTACAGAGAGTGTTTTCTGGTGTTGGTTCAGAGTCTTAAGAAAGTCAAGTGAACTATCTTAGAGGTTTTCATGGCTTTTTATTCACAGTTGCAAAAATTGCTGTTGGAGCTCTCACTTTTGAGCCCACATTTCTGGCAGAAAGATAGAGGTAAAAGAGAATGATATCTTGTACGACTGATACTTTGTCATATGGTTACAATGTAACTAGAAAAGAGACAATAAAATATTTGATGTTGTTTTAAGTTTCCTTGTTGTCAATCCCTCAGTGCTTTCTGATATTAAAGGAAAAAGTAGATGGATATTGACCTGGCAACTATCAACACCTGTCAGTCTCTCTTGGATAACCAATATCTCTATAATCTCTTCTTCCCAGTAAAAAAAAAAAATATATATATATATTCATAACCCACACTGTGCCATCTCAAGTTACTGCACCAAGATAAAATTACAATGATTTTTAGTTGTTCCAAATGGACAGAATACCCTTCCTTATGATATCATGTCTTATAAGATAGATAATTGGCTTGCTACCAATAAACCCAGATGTGACTGTGGAAGAGACAGGAAAAAAATAATAATATTTATTTATTCCTTGGGTTGACCCTGTTTACACAGATGCATTACTATTAGAAAAGGTTGGTTTGGGACATTGGTATGAATTTACTTAATGGGTTTGTATGTAATTGGGTTGGAGGAAATTTTTAATTTCTACAAAAATTATTAGAATTCTATCTTATTCTCTTTTGTTAATTTTTACATGTTAACAAAGCCAACATTTTTTTCTAGCAGACAAGATCTTAAATCCTAACAAAACTCAATTTTTTCCTCTTATTTTTAAGTTTGAGAGCCTCATGTTCTCTCATGCTGCTTTAAATACAACTCAAAAAGAAAAAAGGAGCTAAATGGGGCAGTAAGACCAGACTTTTTTTTTTTTTTTTTAAGACCAGACTTTTTATTTTATTTTATTTATCTTATTTTTAATTAAAAAATTAAGATTGTATTTATTTATTTGAGAGAGAGAGAGAGCATGAGTGGGGCAGGGGGATGTAGCGGCAGAGAGAGACTGAGAAGTATACTCCCTAATGAGCAGGAAGCCCGATATGGGGCTCGATCCCAGGATTCTGACTGAGATCATGACCAGAGACAAAGGCAGATACATGTGCAAAATCCCTTTTTTTCTGGGAAACAATACTTTACAAGAGATGTTTGGAAAAGTACTGGGGGATCAACTTTAATTGGAGATACAAAAATTTAATTGACTTTTGTAAAGCTACAGGGATCCAAATGATGGGAATCCCAGCCCGTTTAGGTTGTGGACCACAGAGTATTCTTCTCTGTAATATTTTATTTTCTTCCATGTCTACTAACTCCAGTCCAAATTCACTGATCTCTTTTTAGATAGTGCAAAACATGGCAAAGAATACCAAACAAGTGCCCAATATTCTACATTTATTACATCATTTCTAACATATAGAAGTGTGTTATCAAGGCTGGTTCTGTGAACAAACCTAGTTACGCTAAAGTGTGTTTTGTTCTCCAAGAAATTAAATGCATGATTATCACACAATTATAAAATACTTGTGTCAAGAATTTTTATTCAAAAATTAATAAGAGAATCAGATATTAAAACTAGTTCACATGGTTATTTGGGATATAAGCAGAGTTGTGCAGCAGAAGTGCTCTGGGCCCATAATTTGGGTTATAGAATTTATGTTCTCTAATGAAAAATCACTAACTTACATTATTGTTAACAAGAATCTTGTGCATTACCATCAGTTTTCTACATTACAACCTCTTGCTCTACAGTTTGTAAATAACTTTGTCAATAGCAAGCTAATAAACGGGGTGACTCCAATGGATTGAGATAATCTCCAGAGTTTCTGCTACATAATGCCCAGGACTCCATTGAAAGGACACCTAAGAATTTATTTTGCCCAAAACTTTGATCATTTTTTTCACTGCCCTTACCTATTTTCCAAACCTAGTCCTTTTGCTTCACCTTTCAGTCTATGGACAACCCTGTATCTATCTGACTGACTTGTTAATTCTGGGAATGTTTTGCAGGTTAATTTGCTTGCCAGAGGTGGTTCCTCTAATTGATGTCTAAGAACCCTAATTAGTTAAGAAAACTTTTTTTTAACATTTTCATTGCTACTTATTATTATTATTATTATTATTATTGCTAATATCTCTATTATAAATAATTCACAAGGGCATCTTTCTGACAAAAGACAAAGAGCTGGCTATTAGTAGAAAAAGTACAGTTGACTCTGTCAGTGAAAGTGGTAAAGGGATTTGAGAAAATAAGGCAAAGCACTGGAATTATGTGTTAAAACTTTAAATATTATAGACCCATTTACTTAATTTCTAATACTGTTGTTGCTTATAATTAAATAAGATGTTTTCCATGAACCACGCATTACAGCAAATATATTGTTTATACAGATTAAATTTTCATCAAAAGGGATGCCTGGGTGGCTCAGTTGGTGAAGCAGCTGCCTTTGGCTCAGGTCATGATCCCAGCGTCCAGGAATCGAGTCCCGCATCGGGCTCCTTGCTCCGCCGGGAGCCTGCTTCTCCCTCTGCCTCTGCCTGCCATTCTGTCTGCCTGTGCTTGCTCTCTCGCCCACTCTCTCTGATAAAGAAATAAAATCTTAAAATAAATAAATAAATTTTCATCAAAAAATAGTAAGTGTATTTTATTGCAGGATCCTGATAAGCATTTTGCAGATGAGAAAAGTGAAATCAGAAAAGTATGTCTCTTCAAATCCCTCATACAATATCTGGCCTAGATAGAAGGATATACTATCACAATTGAGGAAGATAATTGAGATTAATTAAAATGATAAACTTTACTATAGAGGGTTTTTTAAAAGTTTGCCACAGATTCAGATTCTTTTAAAATATATATCTATTTTGTGTAAAGAGAATGCACTGAGAAGTAAAAAGAAAGTGATATATCAGTGCTACCAACTAATGGCTATAATATCATCACCTTATTTATGAACAATGAAACAGTGTGCAATATTTAAATAAATTTAAATAAATTCCTATTTATTTTATATATTTTTTATAAATTTATATATATTTATATATATTTATAAATTTAAATAAATTCCTATTTATTTATTATTAAAGAAATTCCTCTAACAGTATGTTTTGAAGGTTGCTAGCAGGAAAGTGTTGTACTACATGGAAGTAATCAGAAAAAGTGATCTAAAAGTCTGCTTTCAAGGGCGCCTGGGTGGCTCAGTGGGTTAAAATTCTGCTTTCAAGAAGCTATAACAGTAAGTACTGAGCATTAGCTATTATATGCTATGGATGAATAACTGAAATCTACATTTGAAACTAATGGTACACTATATGTTAACTAATTGAATTTTAAAAAGTTAATTAAAAAAACCCACTATTTTATAAAACAATATTCCCAACAGGCTCTTTTGCTTTAAAATACTCACTTTGTAATGAGAGTCATTACTTTTGTCTAGCCAATTCTTACATCACTGTTTATCCCTTCCCTGCTTTATCCCTTCCCAGTATCAATAAAGGCTCACTTGGGTTACCTAGAAGCCATGAGAAAGCTTGTAATAGATCTGGCTGGTTTTCACCAGCAATTTGACCACCATGTGCACAGGGAAGTCTATTGATAAAGGCTTTATTGCAATAAGTTGCAAATACATGGATGATTTTGAATTCTCTTTCTTGAGGTCTTGTTTCATGATAATCAATTTAGGGTGGCTTATTGGAATGGATGTTATTAACATATCTTCATATCCTATGGTGAGGAGGTGAGGTACTACACTGTGGGGGCACAGGGAGCTACCGGAGGATTTCAAATATCAGAATCATAACCATAAAAGAGTATTTAATTGCATCCTAGCTTTCATCAAGGGTAAGATGCACTATAGTTTATGTTCGACTAAGAAAGAGAAATGCTGTCAATTAAACAAGGATATGTCATCAAGTGCAACGTGAGTGCCACCTTAAGAGATATTAAAAGGGGGGGAGACAAATCTTAGAACAAGTAAATTGTGGTAGTAGAATAAATAAGAAAGATCCAACACTTGGTTCAACTAAAGAAGTGATTACTGCTTAACATGTGCCCCAAACTATATTAAGTCCTAGAACAAGAGACGTGCTCATCTTGATGCCCCGCAGCTGTTAGACCCAAGGTACAGAGGGCAGTAGCCAACGACCAGCAGGCCCCAAGTGCCATGTGCAGACTCTAAGAGCAACTGCCTTTGAGAGAGGAAACGGTAGAGAGTGGGCTTTCTGAGGTAGAGAATTACTAGCTGGGAAAGTAGGAAAATTGACACAGAATCGGAATTGATGCCCCTACATGACAGAGTTGTTGAAACTTCCCTTATCAGAGGTCTTGAGGCTCCTCAGAAATGTATTTTTCATTTTGGACAGAACATTCAGGACAAATATGTTCTGTTCGAGTTCCTGGTTCTCTCATCACGACTGTTTCTTAGGATTCACTGGCACCAGAAAAGGGTTTTGATAGTCCAGGGTAAGTCCTGACAAATGCAAAGCACGGTATCTATAAAAAAGTAACGACTCAGAAGAGAACAACAGATAAAAAGCAAGGCCGACCTGACCCTGCAGGATAGGTAGGGCTGGTCAGGAAACATGGGTAGAGGGGAAGTGCCCATCTCCTGCTAGAAGACCTAGAGAAGACCCCATCCGGAGAGACCACCAGGAGAGGAGAGCAGTAGGTGCTGATGATGAAGAATATTTTAATCAGCAGAGCAGGTCAAAATGACAAAGTTCCACGATCAGAGTAAACATATGGGATTTAAAAATAAAAAATAGAAAAAAAAAAGATTTTTTTGAAAGGACTTTTTTTTAAAGGAATTTAAACAAAAGTCCTTTTAAAGAGACAGTTGGCTGTTTAAACCAATAGTACAACTCACTGAGAGAATCGCTGCTTTATTTATTGGGGTAGAAAGGACCTGGAATGTAGAAAGACCCATTCTGCAGAGGAAAAAATAGAATCACTAACAGGCCTCATGCCTTGCACAGCCAGTGGCTAGAATCCCTGGCTCATATGACCCTGTGCTAGAAATCCCCTAGAACCATCTCAACTATGTTAGTCTATCTTGGAAGCCTACAAGTGTTGGCCCAGTTAGCGCACGGTAACAATCAGTCACGTTATGTTATAATGATTGTCGATATCTTTAAAAGCCTTGTCAAGTTCCTTTTTGAGTAACCCTCACCCCACCCTTAGAGAAATTTATCTGTGGTTCACCTCTTTAAAATACCTCATTGTTGTTCCACATTTACCATAGTCCGAAAAAAAAAAAAAAAGCTTTTTATTAACAAAGTGTTTAGAAGGGGGCACCACTGTAAACAATGAGAGTTTTCGATGCCGGGTCAGTTATGTTGCAGAAACCGCTGAAAGCAATCAGGTCAGACAGAGCCAAGGGCTGGAGGGATTTTTAAAATTACAAAAACCGAACCAAATCTAACCAATGTTATAAGTTTGCAATGTTATAAGAAATCATTTCTTAAATTTACAAATTATAATATGTCGATTTTTTTTCAATAAAGCTGGCAAAAACTTTTTGTAGAATTAATCTATTTTTCAAAAAAGGAAGTAAGGAAGTAGAAACGGCAACTAACTCTGAAATAATAGAATATAAAATCCATTTTCGTTATATACACTGTGACAAAAACTATTACTTAGTTTACAATGGAGTACTTATGAAGCATGAAGGATGGTCTATAAATAAGGCTGAAAGAGCTCAGTTTTAAGGTTTAAATTTAAAATCTTCTTTTGAAATACTAAACTGACCACCCAGTTTTCCAAACATAAATGTCTTAACTGCATGAATTTATTTCATACAACTCTATAATCTAGTTTCGTAAGAAAGCAGCATGCAAATTTTGAATAAGACAGACTTGCTTAAGTTTCTTTATGTTCAACAGTAAAGGATACTTCCCTAAAAATAAATAGAAGAAAAATCAGCATATTTATTATGATAATTATTATTCATAATGAGATTCATATTGAATTAGGGAATATATATCCTCAGAGGGGGTAAAGTAAAATGAAATTTATTTTGGTAAAAGTGTCTATGAATAGTCAATACAATGCCTCAATATAAATGAATATTACCATTTTGAAGAATTTAATTACTACTATTAGAATTATTATAAGTATATTATAAGTATAAAAATAGCTATCGAGTCCCACATCGGACTCCTTGCTCAGCAGGGAGCCTGCTTCTCCCTCTGCCTCTGCCTGCCATTCTGTGTGCCTGTGCTCGCTCTCTCCCCCTCTCTCTCTCTGATAAATAAATAAAATCTTTAAAAAAAATAGCTATCATTTTAGCATGGAATATGAGACTCTCATGCTCCATGCTTCATCACATCCACACAACAACTCTGCATAATAAGTATTATCATCACCATTTCATGGGTGAAAAAACTGAGGCTAACACATTTAGATAACTGGTTTATGATTACATGGCTAGTAAAGATGCATCACACTAATTTAGGCTTTATGATTTCAGAATTGTACTCTTTCCACTGCACATTCTATTACTCTGTAAATACTTGGCCTGTTTTCATTTAATTCTTTAATTTTATTCATGTGGGATGGCTTAAAAAATTCATTTAACCAAAAGCTCCCAAGAATTAAAAATGTCATGGATCTAATGTAGACATGGATATCATTAGTTAATGGGTAACTATATATTTTCCACTCTAGTGAGATAACAATCAGAGTATTTTTCTAAGTTTTAGTCTCTCAGTTTTAAAAAGGACTTTGTTAAAATAGAAATATTTAGACAAAGGTGATCAAAAGTCTGGATCAGGTCACCTTAAGATAAATATTAGGAAACTGAGGAAACAAATGGAGATTTGAACACTGAGCTATGATATAATGAATGGTTTCAAGTATTTAGTAAAGTATAGAAAAGCCCTTTAAAGCCTGGTCTTAGCCTAGCATTGCAGCTTCTGGGATATCTGTCTATCTATCATCTATCTATCTAGATATAAATTTGAAAACTTTTTTAACTTAAAGATTTTGAGAAATAGAACATAATCAGCACCATAGAAGATCTGTTTATGATAACAACCTAGCCCCTCCTCCCAGTTTGTTAATATTCTCTCTTATTTAATGTAACATTGTGCAAATAGACCACTACTGATCTGCAGTTAATCATCTGTTTGCATATCCTGGTGAAAATATTCATTTAGTTCCATGTTGTGTTTCTAGGAATGGACCAAATCTTTATTTTTATTTTTAAGTTTCCTAAATATTGTCCAACTTACCTCAAATGCTTTTATTATGGGCACTTTCATTCTTTCACATTCTTGCAAGACAATTTTACTGTTGCCCAATATGGTAAGTGTGTAATAGTATGTCATTTTAGGTTTTAATTTATTTTTAATTTAATTTAATTTAATTCCAGATTCATAATAAAGATAAACAGTTTTTATATATGAGTGGCCATTTGGATTACCCTTTCTGTAAAGTACATGCTCAAATCGTTTGATATCTTAACATTGTGTCATACTGACTTCTTTAATAGTAGATTTTCTGAATGAACTTTTAGCTGTGTAGGTCTTCTCTATTTTATTTAGAACTTGTTTTCATTTCAAAATCTTTATAATTATTTTCATAATCTGCTTTTATTTTGCTTTGTCTATTATCTATCTATCTATCTATCTATATATCTATCTATCTATTTGCAAGCAAGAGAGAGCGAGCAAGTGAGAGCGCAGGGAGGGATAGAAAAAGAACGGAAAAGAATCTTAAGCAGGATCCAGGCTCAGCACAGAGCCCAACTCTGGGCTCTATTTCACAACCCTGACATCACGACCTGAGCCAAAATGAAAGAAATAAAATAAAATTAAGGTGTTAAAAAAAAAAAAAAAAGGAACAAGAATTGGAGGTTTAATTAAGTGAGCCACCCAGGCACCCCTGTGGTATCTTAAATTAGCAGTCATATCCTTAAAGTTCTAGAGTATCCATTTGGTTCATTTATAAAACCTTTCTCAATATCATTTTTAGTTTCAGTTTTTTGTTCAATTTGCTTCCCCTCTCATTTCTTTGAGCAGAGTACTCAAGCCATTTTACAATCTTTATTGATCATTTTAACATCATACTTAATCCCATGTTGTCTATCAAATCTTGTTAATGGTTTTTCTTTGTGCGCTTTGTTACATTTTTGCTATGTTCAAGACATTATATTTGAAACTCTTATTGAGTAGGGATAATTAAGAGCTATAATAATAGTATGGTCCTCCTTGGCAGGATTTTCTCTTATATCTGAGACTCTACAAGACAATCATACTCCAAATTCAGTGATTGACTTTCTCAGTTTACACAGAAGGCAAGGTAGGCTATAGTCTTATTTCTGCTTCTCCTTGTGCTTTGGGGATCTCAACTTAAATTTGGGTTGTACCAAAGTCCTCAAATTTGATTGCTGCTGGATTTTGAATTTTGTTTCTCTAGTATCAAGTGTCTATTAACAACACAGCTCAGTGTGTTTTAGCAGTTTCAAATGCTCTCATAGCTAAAATGGCTTCAGGGCATATATCTCTAGGCTCTCATTGTATTTCGTATTTAGGCCCAGTAATCTCACACTTAATTTTTATAATCATACTGATATTTTTAATTTTAAAAGCTATTTTGTCTGGATTTTTAGTTGTCTTAAGTAGGAGTTTTTAGATCACCATTACTAGAAGCAACAACAAATATACATGAAAATGTCTGCAGTAGTTTATCACATTTTTATGGCTTTGAAATTCCATAAGCTGAGGCATCCTTCTCTAATCACTTAGGCAAACTCCAATTTACCCTTTAAAACAACACAAGAATTGCTTCATTTAAGAACATGTTCAGGGATGACTCTTCCCCACTGTTCTTACCAACATTCCCACACACTCTTTGCTACCCACACCTTTTTTTTGAACTTTCATTAGGTATATCAGCGTGACCAGAATTTTGCTCTATTGTATTTTAGTCTTTTAGAGCTTTAATTAAATATGAATTCCATAGAAAGTCTGTCCCTTTTCTTTCAAACCTGGGTTAGTTATTTCTTCTCATTCTTTGTCAGAAGTTACTTTATTAGAGAAACTTATAGCTCTATTGTGACTTTGGAGCCTTTATAGTTTTTTGACTGGAAAAATCACCCATCCCTGAGATTTTTACGCAGCTTCCTGGCTGATATTATTCAGAAATCTGTTCAAAACAGACTTTTTCAGGGAGGCCCTTTCAGACCACTCAGTTAAAAAGCCTCTTCTCAATCACTGCTCTTTTTAAAATGTGCTTATTTAGTTCAAATATGCATCACTATTAAAGAAAAACCAGTACAATTTTTTTTTTTAAGTTGGCTTACCTATTATCTATCTCTCCCATTAAAATGATTCCTCTGTGCTGGGGTTTTGTTGTGCTCATCTTAGGCCAGGCACTCAATAAATTGTCTCTGAATGATTGAATTGTTTGACTCCCTTGCTAGATTCTCAAATTCATGAGGACAAGGATTGTTCTATTCAGTCCTTCTTTATCCTCAATGTCTGTTATATTGCAGTTACTTACGTGACTAATGGGAAAATCACAGAAAGAAAGAGTTAAAACTACAGAAAAACCCTGTAGGGTCAATAACACAAAGCTTTCTAAAATTATTTAGCCCAGGAATTGAATACTCGCTGCACTTTTGATTTGTTTTTAAATTGTATTGAATTTAATTTAAATGGAAATACTTGAATGGTAGAATAATAAAAAAAAATTATAAAAGCAACTTGCTCCATAAAGTACGAATTATACATGGCATCTCTTCTAGAAGCAAAATTTTCAAATGTCAAACATCTGAAAGCATAGAAGGAGAAGTAAGAGTGTGAATTGTACTTCAATGTTCTTTTCTTTATATTCAGCAAACAGCTTCATTCACACCTTTCCAATTTTTTCAACTCTTTTGACAAAGCCTTCAGAGGAGTTCCTGCTGATGACAATCATCACAGCCTAACAGGAGAAATTTTTATAAAGAAAAATATTAGCATGTTTTCCCCAAGTTGTTAAGGATATGGTGAAGCTCTGTTGGATTCAAAGGAGGAATGTGCAATTCCATGCTATATATCATAATAACTTATTTTAATAGTGGTTTGCAATTTTTCAGATATATCCATTTACTGAAACCACTATCAAATAAACAAAAACAAACAAATTAACAGGGGTTCTAGACAGAAGTTATCTAATCTAAAATTAGCACATGTTCACAGAATACACAACACATATCCCAAGTACTACTATAGGTTTCAAGTAATAGTCAAAACAATAGTAAAAATGATTCAGACCCTACCAGTCAAATCATAAATGGGACCTTAACTGTAAATCCTTATCTTTAGATCAAAGCGGGTAATTGGGTGCTGAAGATACATTCTAGAACTAATATGTTATAGAACTCCTCTGAAATGAGTCATTTATTCCATCACTTTTCCTGCACAGCTGCTGACCCATGTTTTGGTTCCTGGAAATAGCTGCTACCCTGTCATACTTCTTAAAAGCACATATATTGATAACTCTACTCATTCCTCCATTCCTCTGTGACTGTCACTGTGTTAAAATGTGGAGTCAGCTGACTCACTTGTGGTGGTAATAAAGTAGATGAGTTTGCAAAGTATTTTGTTATTTCTAAAAATGCAAAAACCAAATTACATTGAAATCATAAAGGGTGTTTCAGGGAGAGCTGTAGGATGTGGTTTCTTGTGTAATCCACAGAGATTAGCTCCAACACATATTTAAACTCTCCTCTAGGAGCAACCTTAGTGGTAAAGCAAGAAGATAAACAGATGTATACACACCCTGGCACAAAAGTATCACTTATGTTTGGCTTCCTAGTCTCCTCGTGTTCCTTATTTATCTTAACTTCTCTCTGAAATCAGGGAACACAGAATCTCAATCAGTTGACATTTTTCTACTGAATTACCCAATAGTCTGATCATACCCCTAAGAATTTTTAAATTATTTCACTCATAATCCCAAATCTGCTTTGCTTCCTCATCTTAATACACTGTAATTTGATTTCAAAATGAGGACAGTTGTCAGTAATGCCACATTCATTAATCTATTTTACAATTCCATGTACTTATAACTATGAAGATATGTTAATAACATCCATTCCAATAAGCCACCCTAAAT
This sequence comes from Mustela nivalis, assembly GCF_964662115.1. Lineage (NCBI taxonomy): Eukaryota > Metazoa > Chordata > Mammalia > Carnivora > Mustelidae > Mustela > Mustela nivalis. The sequence goes on along the minus strand of NW_028134933.1, from coordinate 15,780 downwards.
TGATTATCATGAAACAAGACCTCAAGAAAGAGAATTCAAAATCATCCATGTATTTGCAACTTATTGCAATAAAGCCTTTATCAATAGACTTCCCTGTGCACATGGTGGTCAAATTGCTGGTGAAAACCAGCCAGATCTATTACAAGCTTTCTCATGGCTTCTAGGTAACCCAAGTGAGCCTTTATTGATACTGGGAAGGGATAAAGCAGGGAAGGGATAAACAGTGATGTAAGAATTGGCTAGACAAAAGTAATGACTCTCATTACAAAGTGAGTATTTTAAAGCAAAAGAGCCTGTTGGGAATATTGTTTTATAAAATAGTGGGTTTTTTTAATTAACTTTTTAAAATTCAATTAGTTAACATATAGTGTACCATTAGTTTCAAATGTAGATTTCAGTTATTCATCCATAGCATATAATAGCTAATGCTCAGTACTTACTGTTATAGCTTCTTGAAAGCAGAATTTTAACCCACTGAGCCACCCAGGCGCCCTTGAAAGCAGACTTTTAGATCACTTTTTCTGATTACTTCCATGTAGTACAACACTTTCCTGCTAGCAACCTTCAAAACATACTGTTAGAGGAATTTCTTTAATAATAAATAAATAGGAATTTATTTAAATTTATAAATATATATAAATATATATAAATTTATAAAAAATATATAAAATAAATAGGAATTTATTTAAATTTATTTAAATATTGCACACTGTTTCATTGTTCATAAATAAGGTGATGATATTATAGCCATTAGTTGGTAGCACTGATATATCACTTTCTTTTTACTTCTCAGTGCATTCTCTTTACACAAAATAGATATATATTTTAAAAGAATCTGAATCTGTGGCAAACTTTTAAAAAACCCTCTATAGTAAAGTTTATCATTTTAATTAATCTCAATTATCTTCCTCAATTGTGATAGTATATCCTTCTATCTAGGCCAGATATTGTATGAGGGATTTGAAGAGACATACTTTTCTGATTTCACTTTTCTCATCTGCAAAATGCTTATCAGGATCCTGCAATAAAATACACTTACTATTTTTTGATGAAAATTTATTTATTTATTTTAAGATTTTATTTCTTTATCAGAGAGAGTGGGCGAGAGAGCAAGCACAGGCAGACAGAATGGCAGGCAGAGGCAGAGGGAGAAGCAGGCTCCCGGCGGAGCAAGGAGCCCGATGCGGGACTCGATTCCTGGACGCTGGGATCATGACCTGAGCCAAAGGCAGCTGCTTCACCAACTGAGCCACCCAGGCATCCCTTTTGATGAAAATTTAATCTGTATAAACAATATATTTGCTGTAATGCGTGGTTCATGGAAAACATCTTATTTAATTATAAGCAACAACAGTATTAGAAATTAAGTAAATGGGTCTATAATATTTAAAGTTTTAACACATAATTCCAGTGCTTTGCCTTATTTTCTCAAATCCCTTTACCACTTTCACTGACAGAGTCAACTGTACTTTTTCTACTAATAGCCAGCTCTTTGTCTTTTGTCAGAAAGATGCCCTTGTGAATTATTTATAATAGAGATATTAGCAATAATAATAATAATAATAATAATAATAAGTAGCAATGAAAATGTTAAAAAAAAGTTTTCTTAACTAATTAGGGTTCTTAGACATCAATTAGAGGAACCACCTCTGGCAAGCAAATTAACCTGCAAAACATTCCCAGAATTAACAAGTCAGTCAGATAGATACAGGGTTGTCCATAGACTGAAAGGTGAAGCAAAAGGACTAGGATTGGAAAATAGGTAAGGGCAGTGAAAAAAATGATCAAAGTTTTGGGCAAAATAAATTCTTAGGTGTCCTTTCAATGGAGTCCTGGGCATTATGTAGCAGAAACTCTGGAGATTATCTCAATCCATTGGAGTCACCCCGTTTATTAGCTTGCTATTGACAAAGTTATTTACAAACTGTAGAGCAAGAGGTTGTAATGTAGAAAACTGATGGTAATGCACAAGATTCTTGTTAACAATAATGTAAGTTAGTGATTTTTCATTAGAGAACATAAATTCTATAACCCAAATTATGGGCCCAGAGCACTTCTGCTGCACAACTCTGCTTATATCCCAAATAACCATGTGAACTAGTTTTAATATCTGATTCTCTTATTAATTTTTGAATAAAAATTCTTGACACAAGTATTTTATAATTGTGTGATAATCATGCATTTAATTTCTTGGAGAACAAAACACACTTTAGCGTAACTAGGTTTGTTCACAGAACCAGCCTTGATAACACACTTCTATATGTTAGAAATGATGTAATAAATGTAGAATATTGGGCACTTGTTTGGTATTCTTTGCCATGTTTTGCACTATCTAAAAAGAGATCAGTGAATTTGGACTGGAGTTAGTAGACATGGAAGAAAATAAAATATTACAGAGAAGAATACTCTGTGGTCCACAACCTAAACGGGCTGGGATTCCCATCATTTGGATCCCTGTAGCTTTACAAAAGTCAATTAAATTTTTGTATCTCCAATTAAAGTTGATCCCCCAGTACTTTTCCAAACATCTCTTGTAAAGTATTGTTTCCCAGAAAAAAAGGGATTTTGCACATGTATCTGCCTTTGTCTCTGGTCATGATCTCAGTCAGGATCCTGGGATCGAGCCCCATATCGGGCTTCCTGCTCATTAGGGAGTATACTTCTCAGTCTCTCTCTGCCGCTACATCCCCCTGCCCCACTCATGCTCTCTCTCTCTCTCTCTCAAATAAATAAATACAATCTTTAATTTTTTAATTAAAAATAAGATAAATAAAATAAAATAAAAAGTCTGGTCTTACTGCCCCATTTAGCTCCTTTTTTCTTTTTGAGTTGTATTTAAAGCAGCATGAGAGAACATGAGGCTCTCAAACTTAAAAATAAGAGGAAAAAATTGAGTTTTGTTAGGATTTAAGATCTTGTCTGCTAGAAAAAAATGTTGGCTTTGTTAACATGTAAAAATTAACAAAAGAGAATAAGATAGAATTCTAATAATTTTTGTAGAAATTAAAAATTTCCTCCAACCCAATTACATACAAACCCATTAAGTAAATTCATACCAATGTCCCAAACCAACCTTTTCTAATAGTAATGCATCTGTGTAAACAGGGTCAACCCAAGGAATAAATAAATATTATTATTTTTTTCCTGTCTCTTCCACAGTCACATCTGGGTATATTGGTATCAAGCCAATTATCTATCTTATAAGACATGATATCATAAGGAAGGGTATTCTGTCCATTTGGAACAACTAAAAATCATTGTAATTTTATCTTGGTGCAGTAACTTGAGATGGCACAGTGTGGGTTATGAATATATATATATATTTTTTTTTTTTACTGGGAAGAAGAGATTATAGAGATATTGGTTATCCAAGAGAGACTGACAGGTGTTGATAGTTGCCAGGTCAATATCCATCTACTTTTTCCTTTAATATCAGAAAGCACTGAGGGATTGACAACAAGGAAACTTAAAACAACATCAAATATTTTATTGTCTCTTTTCTAGTTACATTGTAACCATATGACAAAGTATCAGTCGTACAAGATATCATTCTCTTTTACCTCTATCTTTCTGCCAGAAATGTGGGCTCAAAAGTGAGAGCTCCAACAGCAATTTTTGCAACTGTGAATAAAAAGCCATGAAAACCTCTAAGATAGTTCACTTGACTTTCTTAAGACTCTGAACCAACACCAGAAAACACTCTCTGTAGTCTTCTTGTTAAATGAAAAAATATGGTTAAACCACTTTTGACAGTCTACTACCTACAGCAAAATGTAAATCTTAATTGAAATATGTCCTCTCAGCTGTGCTTAAGCAACTGAGTCCTGAGCTTTTCAGGTTTTCAGTCTGAAAGAGTACACCTCTGGTGCTCTGAAAGGGAAGAGAAAGGACACCCTGTTCTCCATATAAATTAAAGAAGAGAAATCTGTGCATTTAAGTGGGCCATATAAAATTTATCAAGCAATTATCTCCTAACTCCTTCCTATCCAAATTACCTGATATGCTCTCCCTACTCCTTTATTCCATGTTACTGCCTTTTCCAGGATTCTGTGTCACATCACAACATGTCTTCTGTTATTTCCTTCTTGCAAGCTAGTTTTGTTTTCTCCATCTAAAAAAATCAACAATCATTGTGTATTTCAATTCCCATTTTCCTCAAATGCATTGATTCTTCTTATCTATTACTCTTTTCTCATACTCAGTGTCTTTGTCTTTATGGGGTTTGTACTTTGCTTTTCCCCATCCTTTACTGCCATTATATAATCAAATCTAATAACTTCTTAAGGAAAGTTAAAAATTCCTGCATAGCCACACATGAACACAAAGTCACTGATTTTTAGCAAACCTATAAGATAGTCAGACATCCATTCAATTTGTTTTTTTTTAAGATTTTATTTATTTATTTATTTGACAGAGAGAGATGACAAGCAGGCAGAGAGGCAGGCAGAGAGAGAGGAGGAAGCAGGCTCCCTGCTGAGCAGAGAGCCTGACTTGGGGCTCGGTCCCAGGACCCTGGGATCATGACCTGAGCCGAAGACAGTGGCTTAACCCACTGAGCCACCCAGGCGTCCCTCCATTCAATTTCTTAACTGAGTCTCAAATGCATCCTGAGTTCTAACCTAAACCTAAGTTCTACTTCTTACACGTTGTTCTATGACCAAATCCTTTCAGTTCAGTATTCTGTAACATTTAAATATTAATCAATTGATGCTTTGTTTGTGTATTTCTATGAAAATAATTTGAATACTGTAGATTTATTGTTATATTTATAGATTTATAATCAATGTTTCATCAGTTGAAGTTTTTGGAAATTTCAGATATAATGATTAACCTAAAATGATACTGCCTCAAATCCCTCTGATATCAAGGCCCAACACCTGATTATAGCCAAACCTGTGGTGGATAGTTCCATGGGAAATTGCAGTTACTTAACACTGATAGCATCTCATGTTCTCTCTCTCATTTTAGAATGTCTCCAACACAACCCAAAAGTGTAGGAGAGTTAATGTCCTCTGAGGACAGCACTCAGTGAAGTGGAAATAAGAACCATAGGTAAAATTGTCAGTTTTCAGGTCTTCATGAGGACAACTTAAAGAAGTTTCTCAGGACCTTTCAGTAAAAGCAAGCCTTCATTTTCTATCCACAACAATTATATCAACAATGTACCTCTTTGACAAAGTTGCTTCATTATCTGGGTAATCTCCCAGATACACTAACAGTACTCAAATCCTTTGTCCTACTCTTTGCTCTCAGGATGAATGGAGCCTAAAGACTTAGATTAATATCAAGTTCTGAATGGGATCTTAGAGCTATTTCTGTCCAGACTTTCATAAACATAGGGACCTTTGAATTATCAGGCTATAAATAAGTTCTAAATGGAGAGGGCAAAAGCAAAAAGTAGAAATTTTTATGTTTGATTTTTAATCATGATTAATTGACTTTATTGATTATTAAAAATACTAACATTATAAAAGTGTGGATCTTTGTAAAACAATGTCATAATGTAAGAAATAAGTTGCATAGTCCTTTGGAGAATATTAAACCAAGTGTTCAGGTGCCATCTAATTTCTTGTTTAATCCAGAACTTTGGTGTGCATTATCTTGAGGAATAGGATTTTGAAGTCCAGACAGACTAACAGAAAACTGATCCAAATGTGTGTGTTTATATTTCTGCTTTTGTTGTAAAAATCAAAGTGTGATTGCTGGTTTAAAATGGTAGAACTAATAATGTTCATGGACTCTATTATAAATTTTCTAATTGTATGGGAAGAATCCAAGAAACATATAATTAATTGATTTGCAAATCCTCAAAGAGCTACAGAATCAGGTAGTGGTATGTTCTGATTCAACAGCATCATAATGCAGCATTTTATGTGTGTGGCTAATGGATATTTTCATGAATGTTTGCTAGCTAGTCAGCCAATACAGAGAAATATTAGGTAGGGTAATTACTCACAGTTGTGTTTAATAAAATGAGAGAAAATTATCAAATGACACTAATAATAATAATCCTATAGCAGGCTAAATAATTCAATGATAATTATAAGTATAAATCCAGCTTTCTTCCCTGATTATGACTCTTCTCTCCTTTATCCTAATGGGAGTAGCAGATTGTCTGCTATGAATTGTGAAAACCCAGCAGTGACTTTGGCAGTGAAGGCTTCCCATCAATTTTGATAGGTTAAAATAATTCTGGTTTGTCTTGAGCAAATGTGTCAATTTTTTTTTTCTGTGTGTGTCATAAAAGAAAGAAGCAATAGTATATTCTTGCTGTTATTCCATGGAGCCGATAAAATCATACTGCCAACAAGAGGCTGTTGACACCGTAAGTGTAGTTAACTGTCTTGAAATACTAGGCCTGGAAATAAAATTCCAATATTTCACATAACCTCTTTTTTTTTTTAAAGAAAAAAACAAAACAAAACAAAACAACTATACTGCTTACATATAGGGCCCTGCTGTTGTGTAACTATTTTTGAACATATCTACTGTAAGTGTATATATATTTTTTTTTTTTCTGTGCAATAAATTCATTTAGAGATAAATTTGGATTGAAAATTATTTTGGGGGAGGCATGGTATTTGTGGCTAGTCTTACAAGTAAAAAGGACTAAAGGAAAGAAGAAAAACATTGTTTATTACAGCATATTTACATCTGTCCAAAATACTTATTTACTATCATACTGACTAATGTATAATACTGTACACAAAGAAAGAAGTTAAATGAGTTATAATTCAGTCGAAGTATAGCTGGCCATTTTAAAACTTACCACTGAATCTTTCTGGTATGAAATGTGATATCTGGCAATCTGGTCCAGTTCATTACATCAGGTCATTTGTACGTTCTTATTACCATTTTGATAGCATAGCACATTTTATAACCCAGACATTTTACAATGGAACTATGATGCATGTATTTTCAAAAGTATAGACATACATGAAGCTATGAGGTCAAAAAAGATGAATGTCCGTAGTACCATATAGACTCAACAAATAAAAGTGTCCAAGGATCTGAGTGAGATTTATGTATATTGTATAAGATTAGGCCAACATGTGGTTTTGATATAAATCATCTGTTCTTAAATTAGAATTACAATCGTTGAGTACAGTGTTGAAAATGGCAGATAGATTTTAGCTATCTTTGCTCAGTAGGGAAAATGGAAAAATGTTTAGTTTGGTCAGATTTTCACTTAACTTCTGAAAAATCTTACATTTGAGAGAACCCTTCCGAAATAAGAATCCTTAAAGACATAACCCCTTTGGCACAAGTTTTCAAGAAACTTGTTGGATGTTGTAGACAATTATATGGCACACATACTGTTCTAGATGTTTCATGCCAATAATATGTAAGCCATACCAAGGCTACATATACATATAGAGATGTTCCTCAGCTTACAAGGGGGCTATGTACAGAGACACACATAAAAAAATTGAAAATGCATTTAATACCCCTAAACTATCAAATATCATAGCTTACCTTAAGCTTATTTAAACATACTCAGAGCACTTACATTTGCCTGCATTTGGGCAAAATCATCTTAAGCAAAGCCTATTTTATAACAAAGTATCAAATATCACATGCAATTTATTAAATATTACACTAAAAAAAGAAGAATGGTTATATATAGAATGCTTGTAAGAATATCAGGTGTTCACCCCTGCAATCTTCTAGCTAACTGGGAGCTGTGGCTCACTGCCGCTGCCCAGCATCACAAGATGGCACCATACCACATGTCACTGGCCCTTTTTATAAAGACCCAAATTCAAAATTCAAAGTACAGTTTCTACTGAATCACTTTCACTTTCACATCATTGCCAAATATATCGTAAGTTGAATCATTGTAAATCAGGAACCATCTTATTTGAAAGTTAAATCACAGTCACCCATATACACACAAAAAAAGGCCTTCATGTAGGGCCATCTATGGATCTCTAAACAACATAGCATGACATATCAACAGCAAAAAATGGATGTGAAGGGGACAATTGCTTTGTGTCAGTACTCTGAGCAGTAACATACATGGCCTTACTCACCTAGCAGAACTCCAGAGCTAGCTGATGGCAAGGAATTTTACAAATGTTTGCTGAACAGATTAAGCACGATTCTTTTTAAATTAGTGTGCATATCTGTTTTCTAAAGATATGTTAATTTATTTTATTGACTTATTACAAAACCAAATAATTTCCTCTTATTTAAGTGGCAGGTAAATAGAATTCTTTTTAATTTAAATCAAATGGCTTTTTAGGGAAAATATACTAAAAATTCTGAAACTTGTATTGCTTATGAATCTTTTATTGGAATCCTTATCAAGTTGTATTTTTCAAGTTTTTCCTAAATAATCTTCAATGAATTGAAAATATTTTTTGGATATTATTCAAGGCTATTAACACACAATTTTACTTTGTTAAATAGAGTGCTAGCCTTTCAACCAAAACGTTGTGTCCTTTTTGTTTCCACTACCACATCCTCCATCTACTGACTGGATTCTCTCCCCAACTAGCACATATATACCATTGTCTATCTTTAGGATAAGTAAGGGTCATCTTTTGTCTTTATTCTATTCCTCGAATGCTTCTGAACTTGTTGAATTTTAATATAGTCACACCATAAGCATCACATATTGGATTCCCCTTTCAATAGTAAACAGGGCACAACCAGAGCATACCTTCAAAGCTATCAATATACTTTCTCTGATATATTACTTTTGTATTTTTGTACATTAAAATAATTAAATTATAGAACAAGAGTTTCAGGTGGTAGGTGTTGTAAGTTTTACCCAAACTGACTTTTGTCAAACTCAATTTTGTCATCATATATGTCAAGTAGTTTTCTCGGGTTTATTTTTAGAATATCCTTGTATAATGAATATTTACACTGATATCTAGTATAAAAGTCTTGCAATTTATTTTATAAACATTAAGATATTGAAAATCAATCTATTTCTTTAATTCATTGAAGACATTTTTGGCTTGTTTCCAGTACTTTCTTACTGGTTAAAAAATGAATTTGAAGTAGTCTGAATTTCATTATTATATGGCACTTTCCCTTTTTTTTTTTTTAGATTTTATTTATTTATTTGACAGACAGAGATTGTAAGTAGACAGAGAGGCAGGCAGAGAGAGAGAGGAGGAAGCAGGCTCCCTGCTGAGCAGAGAGCCCGATGCGAGGCTCGATCCCAGGGTCCTGGGATCATGACCTGAGCTGAAGGCAGCGGCTTAAATACTGAGCCACCCAGGCATCCCGGCACTTTCCCTTTGATGAATACAAGGCGATATTCTATATTAGCTATCTGAGAAGAATTTATTTTTTTAATTGTATTTATTTGTAAGAGAGAGAGTGAGAGAGAGCACAAGCAGGGGGAGCAGCAGGGTGAGGGAGAAGCAAACTCCTGGCTAAGCAGGGAATCTGGTGCAGAACTGAGTCCCAGGACCCTAAGATCATGACCTGAGCTAAAGGCTCAGGCGTTCAAATGACTGAGCCACCCAGGTGTCCCAATCTGAGAAGAGTTCTGTATGTTATTCCTATTAATATGCAGTTTAAAGTCTAGGTGATTAACTTAATATTTTAGTGGCTATTACATAGATAGCACTATGTTCCAGGCAGAGAGTAAGAAATATTAAATCAACCATATTCTATGCATTCTAAATGAAAATAATTAATCAATCATAAATAATCCTTCTATTTATGGAATATCAACTTATAAGCTTTCCTCCAAATGAACAATGCCAAATACCAGAATAAAGGGTCATCTAATACAAATAAAGGATAGAATTAAAGAATTCTGGTAAGCCATTTAATTTTGAAAAATGGTGTTCTATTGTTGCTGAGTTGTGGTTTTCAGTTACATAATATCTGATAAGTGTAGAAGTAACATGAGTGTTACGTGAGATGAGAAATGGTATATAATTAAGATATTTTTAAAAGTACAGATAAATACAAATTTGTAAACATAGCATTATGGAGGAATAAAAATAAAATACACACTCTAAAGTGAATAAATCTTGCAAAGCTAATAGAGAAGTAAAACAAGGACAGTGCAAAAAGTGTGGTACATTTTTATGAAGTTCAAACAAATTCTGTGAATCCGTAGATGGACTTAAAGATACTATTATGTATCAAATATTGTAAAAATTAAGCAAGGAAATAGCAAACATAAAATAACCAAAGCATACAACCTTGGGTAGATACAATAGGTGTGATCATGTTCTACTTCATAAAGAGATGAGTTAATAGATAAATAGAAGTAACTAGACTTTTTAGAAGTTAATAAAACTTTGCCTGGTATTTCTTAGTAATATAAAATATGTGGTTTTCTAACAAAAACGTTTATCTTAAAAATATTTAAAAATAAATTTCAGGCTACTCATAAGGTTATATTTACTTTTCCACTGAAGGCAAAGCTGGTTGTTGTAGTTGTAGTTGTTTGTTTGTTTTAGTCTCCTCCTAGTTTTTATTATTATAATGTGGAATGAGGAATGTTAGATTGAAAAGTGAATTATTTTATAGACAAAAATCATTACTTGATTCACCTCCTGGTACAGTAGATGGAACTCCTGAAAATATGCCCTTTTGCCTTACAGAAGAGTAACAGTTATGCTTACTTCTGAAACATACTTGGTGGTGGCCCTAAATAGTGACACCATAGTAAACATTTTGAATATTTGCAATTAATTTTTATAGTCATAGGGCTCCAAAAGGCACTGCTGGTATCTTAGCAGGTATTTCAATAAAGCTAAAAGTTGCCTGACTGTTTAAAAATATTAACAAGGCACAAAACATGGCAGAAGTATTGTCTTCAGATATTATTTTTTTCCATATGCTCCTGATTCCAGACATGACAAGTTATTTTTAAAAATTTTTTTTATAAAAGATTTTATTTATTTATTTGACAGAGACCACAAGTAGGCAGAGTCAGGCAGAGAGAGAGAGAGGAGGAAGCAGGTTCCCTGCTGAGCTGAGAGCCCGATGTGGGACTCAATCCAAGGTTCCTGGGATCATGATCTGAGCTGAAGGCAGAGGCTTTAACCCACTGAGCCACCCAGGCGCCCCCATGACGAGTTATTTTTGATAGATATATATATACAATGTATTTTCCAGTTATAAGAAAAATGGTTCTGCTATTTTTAACCTTTTTTAAAAATTACATAATTTTTAATTGAAATTTTATTTTTTAATGTTTTACTTTTCTTTTTTAAAGATTTTATTTATTTATTTGACAGACAGAGATCACAAGTAGGCAGAGAGGCAGGCAGAGAAAGAGAGGGAAGCAGGCTCCCTGCAGAGCTGAGAGCCCAATGCGGGGCTCAATCCCAGGACCCTGAGATCATGACCCGAGCCGAAGGCAACAGCCCAACCCACTGAGCCACCCAGGTGCCCCAATGTTTTACTTTTCAATATACTACTTAGAATATAAAACCTATTCCATTTTGTAAGAAGTTTAACCATTTAAAAAATGGTAATTTTCTCATTGTGTCTTCCCCTCACATTGCTTTATTTTGAATAAAAATTTCACAATAAACATAACTGATGATTTCCTTCTGATGGTCCCTTCGTTGGTCATATTGTATATGAGCCATGACAATTAGTTTCACAAAATTTATTGATGTTTGTTAATATGTTTTATCATAACTAATTTTCCCTCCCTTATCTAGATTCCCCAGCTTTCAGACAGTTGGACACTTCAATAAACCATACCCAAGGGATGTATCAAGTACTTCTTAGACATTCTCTTAGATCCTTGAGGTCTCATTTAGCCTAGGGATTTGCAATAGGTTCTGCCAGAGGCACCACTGTGACAAATGATGTCCATGGTCTATCTCCTGCTAAGCTCAAGAGGTCACTGGTTTCCAAGTTTATCTATACAATTAATGCATTCCAGCAAGTTCTTTTTTTTAATATTAACAAACTTACTTTAAAGTTTATATGAAGAGGCAAAGACTCACAATAGTCAACATAGTGTTGAAGGAGAACAAAGACTGAGGACTGACTTCAAAGTTTACCATAACGATGGGGCGGCTGGGTGGCTCAATGGGTTAAGCCTCTGCCTTCGGCTCAGGTCATGATCCCAGGGGCCTGGGATCGAGTCCTGCATTGGGCTCTCTGCTCAGCAGGGAGCCTGATTCTCCTCATCTCTCTCTCTGTCTGTGTCTCTGCCTATTTGTGATCTCTCTCTCTGTCAAATAAATAAATAAAATCTTTTAAAAAAGTTTTCCATAACGACAATTGTAAGCAAGATATTGTAATACCACAGAAAGACTAGATTAAAGCAACAGAATATATATTATCAATTATATTTTATATTTAATATAAAAGCAAAAGCAATACAAGAGAGCAAAATACAATCTTTTAAACAAATGGTTCTGGAGTAATGGTGAAGCTAAATGTAAAAATATAAAATCAAATCAAATAAAATAATAAAATAAAATAAATTCAGGCAGATATCATACTCTCTTCACAAAAATTAACTCAGATTGGATTATAAACCTAAACATGAAACATGTAGAAGGTAATATAGAAGAAAATTTAAATGACCTTGGTTTTGGCGATAACTTTAGCTACAAAAGCACAAGCACTGAATTTTAAAATGTCTATTCTGTGAAACACAATGCCAAGAGAATGAAAAGGCAAAGCACAGGCTATGAGAAAAAATTTGCAAAATACACATCTGGCAAAGGACTGTTAATCAAAAATACACAGAGACCCCTTAAAACTCAACAATGGGGGAAAAACCTGATTAAAAATGAGCCAAAGACCTTAGCAGATACCTCACAAAAGAAAATATTACAGATGGCAAATGAGCATATAAAAAGATGCTTCACATCATAAGTCATCAGGAAAATGCAAATTAAAACAAAAAAGAGACACCAGTACATTCCCAGAACCCAGAGCACTGACAACAGAACACGAAATGTTGGTGAGGACGTGGAGCAACAGGAATGTTCTTCCATGTCTATTGAGAATAAAGTATGGAAAACAACTTGGCAATTTCTTACAAAACTAAACATATTCTTGCCAAATGATTCAGCAGTAGCAGTTCTTGGTATTCATCCAAAGAAGATGAAATCTATACCCACAAAGATGTCTATAGTAGTTTTATTCATAACTGACAAAGGCTTGGAAGCAACCAAGATATCCTTCCATAGGTGAAAGGTCAAATAAAAAGTGTAGTACATGCAAACAATGGAATATTATTTAATGCTAGAGAAATGAATTACCAAGCCATGAAAAGATATGGATATGAATATTTAATAAATATTTGATTTTAGGCTTCTACCAATCTATCAATAGTATTAGTATATTTTAACAGTGAATGCTCAGCATTCATGAATTTACCTAATAAAATATTTTGGGTTCAATATTTTAAATACTTCAACCTCTATGATTATATTCCTAATAATTTTGAATTGGGGTAAATAAACCTTAATTTTTTGTAACTTGTTTCTTATTGCAAAAGAGCTCAATGAAATTTTAGAAAATAAAAATTTACAAAAAAAAGTTTAGTTTACTATTGCCAAATAATTTAAAACTTTATCTTATATCAAATACATATATTTTTCTAAATTGATTTATATGCTACTAAAACGAAAAACTTTTAGTTATACTAGATTTCATATCATGCCATAAATGCCAGAAATCCATCTAACAATGATTTGTCTTAAATAGAGTTAAGATGGGTGTTATTACAATGCAAGATGGAAACAAAGATAGTATAACAATTGGTGTTACATAACTTTTCCGTTTTGATCAAGTTACTAATCTACAAAAGGCTTTTATCAGTGACAGACTTGGGAATTTAACAAAACTTTTAAACTAGCATGTGCGACTCATTCCTAGAAAACAACACAATCAGTAACACTTTATTTAGATTAAATCATGACTATTTCTCCATTTGAATAAAAAAGGTAGCAACCCCAATAAGTTTATTGAACGTGAAAAGTTGAAATGCTATAATGCTCCTAAGGAATTAAATGATCCAGTCATGAATTACAAAAAAAGGATATAAATTACCAAAGTGTTTGTATAATTGTAATGTACAACTGCCCATTATCGTTCAAGAGTGTAGGCTTGTACAAGAACTGTATAAAAGAACTCCACTTCTAAACTGTGGAAAATATGTTCCCTTCCCCCCTATATACAACTATTAAGCCATTCATTTAGCTTTTAAAATATCGACTTAATACATGCTTTTTACACATTTGAACAGGCAGCAGGGCTCTATTCTTATTGCTTACATCTGAAGGATAGACTTCTAGCGTAAGAGGTAAAGCCCATAAAGGAGCCCAATAATAACAACAAAATACAGTTTAGTGAGCCCTTACAATCTGCCAGCTACCTTTCTGAGAATAATTCGATTAATAAAACATATAAAATACCTGACCACAAAGAGCTTACATTCTTTTGAAATATAATAGTGAAATAAACCAATAATAGAGGGGCACCTCGGTGGCTCAGTCCATTGAGTGACTGCCTTTGGCTTGGGTCATGATCTCAGAGTCCTGGGATGTAACTCCCCAGCAGGCTTTCTAGGCAGTGGGGTGTTTTCTTCTTCCTCTGCGCACCCTCCCAATTCTCTCTCTCTCTCTGTCTCAAATAAGAAAATAAACCAGTAATAGAATAATGATTGATGGTTGATGGCGATAAGTGTTACAAAGAAATACAAGAAAGGTAAAAGCCATTGGAGAATGCTGGGATGAAAGTTAATTTTATTTTGTGTTGGGTAGTTATATCTCATTTAGGAGATGTTATTTGCACAAAGACCCAGGAAGTGAAGGAGAGTGTTATACAAATATTAAAGGAAAAGATTGCTCTAGGCAGAGCAAGTAAGTATATAGACTTTGTGTGAACAGCTTGTCTGTTACTTTTGAGGAAAAGCAAGGAGGCCAATGAGGAGTTCATAGTGGTGGAGAGAGGAAGAACGTATTGATGTATGACCTTCTAGTACATTGAAACGCCTTCAGTTTTTATTTAATATGAAAGGGGAAGATACCAAAAGACTTTCAACAGCAGAATAAAATCATCTGACTTGATTTTTACGTTAAGTTGCTGTACCAAAATAAATTTGCAGGGAGAAAGGAGTGCATTATGTGTGGAAGTGGGGCTATCAATCAAGTCAATAATTCAGGAACATATGATGGTGTTTTTAGCATGCTGGGTGGTAATAGAAGTGGTGAGGTATGGTTTTCATTTTGTATATATTTTGATGGTGAATATTCTGGTGAACAGGATGGGGTATGTGCAGGACAGACAATATCAACATTTATTTTACCTGCACAAACAGAAGGGTGGAGTCTTCATTCCCTGATATGGAGAGAACTCTGAGTTCAAATGTTATTTCTCATTAAATGGCATAGTGATGATGAGGATTTAGTCAGACAGTGAAAGAGAGCAGTAAGCATAGTGTTAAGTGGTAAGACATTATAATACATTTGAACATCAAAAAACATTGTGTTGGATCATCTGTTTATGTGAGTAAATAAATAAATAAAGCTTCTTGGGGTTCTGATACAGGTAAAGAAGACTGCTATATGATCCAAAGGGGCACGTGCACCAAATGTTTATTGCAGTAATATCCACAATAGCCAAACTATGGAAAGAACCTAGATGTCCATCAACAAATGAATGGTATATATATATATATATATATATATATATATATATATATATGATGGAATACTATGCAGCCATCAAAAGAAATGAAATCTAGCCATTTGCGTTGCCATGGATGGAACTAGAGGGTATTATGCTTAGCAAAATAAGTCAACCAGAGAAAGACACTATCAT